>NW_015546072.1:289503-294752 GCF_001515605.1 Sinocyclocheilus anshuiensis | reverse complement strand
GGCTGTTACATGCATAAAATGCAACCTTTTTATTCTGACAGTGTATGATTTCTATTAACATTACAGAATAGAACATGATCAATATTATCTTTCAACGTTCAATTTAAATAACTGTAATTGCACAAACTATGTAGGCTACAATTTCAGTTTGTTTATTGTGAAATAACTCTGTCCTTCTGTCCTCTGATAAGCATTGTTCAGGGCTGCCGTTCCCAAAAGCTTTAATGCTTTCTTATGATACTTTTGGGAAAAGCAGCGCTGTTTGAATGTATTGTCAGAAGTGAGTGAACGCTCTCTGTGATTGATTGGTTCTGTCTTGCAACATTTGCGTGTCCAGATGAGCAGGAAAATAATTCTATCCTACACAATTACTCACTAACAAAGGTTATTCGTCCAATTCAATGCATACTGTACACATTATTTTTTTTGTTAAATTAACAAAATCACTGGTAAATAAAACACACCTTAGTATCGATATTTTTTGTTTGAGTATCGATACTTTCGATACTTGCGTCAGTATCGATATATCGATACTTTGGATCGATACACCCATCCCTAGTCACGAGCGGTGGTAGCCACTCCGCGAATCACGCCAGTTATTTTCTATTATCTCGATTGTTTTGTCATACGCTATACTCCATTAATTTATACTATAAATATATTTCCAATATTATGAAATCTGTATGCACTGCCTCAAAGTTTTGATTGCTTGCTTGATCAGCCGTTTGATCAACGGTCTCTCTACGTACGTTAGCGGTTTATAAAGACAGTGGACCTTTTACAAGTTTATTTCCTTTATCGACAAAAGCAACTTATGTCAGAGACAGAGGATAAGGAATATTAGCATTGTTGCTGTTTAATTACATGACGAATCCATCATGACGGAGAAAATTATTCGTAGATAGAGGTTTTAATCGCAGGTTAGAATTCGAATCCCCGATTTGTTAATCTAAGTTTAAAATTAAGTGGTGCAACACGACTCGATTTAAAATAAAACCCAGAAAATAAAACTCAACAAATCCTTGATTAGCTCTAAACTTTGCTTAATTTAATCCTTGTTGGTGCAACCCACCCTAAATCCATGAGTGTTCCCTCATGAGGGACTTTTCTACCCCAGTGCTGCAGAAAACCTGAGATCTTACAAACATATGTTTTTTCTTCAAATGGCACAAGAAAGACAAGAAAAATCAAACATTAATGTACAAAACATCGTATTATTATGGAACAATCACAGGGCATTGTAATTCCCTTCACATTAGCACTATCACTCATGAATAAGTTCGCTCACTTATCATGCAGCTTCAAAACAGCAATGCCTTTCTTCATGAAAGGGCACAATATAAAAATAAATAAATACATAAAACCTGGAAGCAAAGCATTTACTTGTTTCTAATAATGAAAAAGCTTCAGGTTACTCTAAATAAAATATCACTACAACAAAATTGTTTTAAAAAAAACATTAAAAAGTATCCCCAGAAAGTTTACCTTAGTTGAGAGGAAGGCTAGATAATTTGAGATCATATCCACGCACACACACACACACACACACACACAAAATAATTAAAATAAAAATATAAAATAAAAATTAAAAAAAGGAAAATTATATTTATACAATTATCTAAATTTATATACACTAATACATTAATTAATTAATTAATTTAAAAATAAATAAAACTGTCACCATCTACCCACCCTCATGTTGAACCCAGATTCTATTTTCATAGACAGATACATAATAGACAGACAGACAGACAGACAGACAGACAGACAGACAGACAGACAGACAGACAGACAGACAGACAATGAATGAATGAATGAATGTGTCCCACTTACATGGGGAACTACTAAGTGGTTATGTAGGCCTATATACCCTACAAAAAGAAGCAGAGAGGAAGACTATACATATATAGTACATAACATAAAACAAATGGTGACAAGGTGGTAAATGGCTATTAAAATGACTATACCCTCTAACCTCGACTTAGCAAAGGCCATATTTAGCCGTAAGGGCGCATGTGAGTATGTGCTGAAACGTAAGGTACAGGGGCACATCTGTTGCCCTGTCTGTGAGAGGTCAGGTACAGGGTGTCCTGGGGGTGGCGTTTGTCACATCGGGGAATCTTGTTATATACTTGCTGTTACTCACCCAGGCAATAAGTCATCGTTATAGTGCACCTACCTGGCAACCTGGTGATAAGAGAGCCATGTTCAATCACAACGGCGGCTAATATTTCAAATTCCATATTATTCGCCTCTAGCTGGAGATACCCATACCTCACACACATATATGTGCATTACACGCACACGCGCACGCGCACACACACACACACACACACACACACACACACACAGCGGAGGAGTCACAGAGGGAAGGGAGCGTCTGACAGAGCTCTTGAGGGACAGAGTGAACATTAAAAACCTCACAGTGCCACTGTCACGCCGCGAGACTGAGGTCTGAGCTCAGTGTTAGTCAAACACTTTTTGAGGTCTCTAATAGGAAAGATGTTTGGCCTTCAAAATAAAAGTTTCGTTTAAACTCACATGCTTAAATTCAAGGGCATGTTAGCATATTCAATAATATTCTGTGTTTATATAATACATGTACTATTACAGTATTTTGCGTTCTTTTTCTATTCTATCTACTTGTTTTCTTTTTAATTGTTATAAAAAATAATAACTTGACCCTCTAACACTAGCTCTATCTATTCTAGCTCTTTTCAATCTACTTTATATACTTTTTATTTATTATATAAAAAAAAAACACATAGGCCAATATTGTTGCTCTTTTGTTTTTCTGATTGCTTCTATTAAACTCATTTGTAAGTTGCTTTGGATACAAGCATCTGCTAAATGATTAAATGCTAATGTTAAATGTATGTGTCAAAAAATTTAAATATCAGTTCCCTTTCGATACTACACTCGTACTGCGTCTTGCTAGACCCATATGGGAAAAAGCCTTTTTTCTCCTGAACTGAAGCCTTTTTTCATTCACGCAGTGAAACTGCACGGCCATTGGTTCGTGCAGTGTATTAAAAACGAACCAATGGCTAGGCAGCGGAACTGCACGAGCCTATGGCGACGAAGCCCGCCAGAATGGGCGGGGCATCTGGCTATATAAGCGGGCGTTCGCCACAAGATTCTCAGATTTTTCTTCTTCAGTGACAACTCTACGTCTCTACACTAGCCTGCCAAAGCCCGCCAGAATGGGCAGGGCATCTGGCTATATAAGCGGGCGTTCGCCACAAGATTCTCAGATTTTTCTTCTTCAGTGACAACTCTACGTCTCTACACTGATCCGAAGCCGCTCGCCGTTGACACGACTTCACAGCTGGAATCGGGACCTCTCAGCACGGCTGACCTGCTTCTCTGCCGCTTCAGCAACGCAGCAGTTTCAGTCCGTTTCCCCTGCCGCCATCGGCCGATACTAAAAGAGCTACTAAAATAGCTTGGTGTTGTTGCCAATGCCACGCCGTTACTGCGGTTCGTGCGGGTCTCCCCTGCACGCCGATGACGGCCACACGGAGTGCGTTTCCTGCTTGGGGAAATCCCATGCGGAAGCTGCGCTCACGGGAGCTATTTGTTCCCATTGCGAGAACTTCAGTCTCGCCTCTCTCCGCTCACGGATCGCTTTCTTTTCAGAGAGCGACTCTGCCCCTCGCGCCCTCCCGTTTTCTTACTCCCAGGGACCTGTGAGGAATAAACAGCGGGGCAGAGGGCTCGAGCGACCGGCTGCGAGCGAGCCCGCGTCGGCCCAGATCCCGCGTGCCTCGCTCTCGCCCCAGAGAGAGTATTCTCCCGTCCTTTTCTCCCAGTCTGATCACCGTCCCTCTGCTGGTGCGAGCAACCTGATCTCATTTGGGGGAAGTGAGGACGAGCTGCTTGATGACATCTTGTCATTGGCAGCATCGGATGCAGAGGAGCTGTTGGGCTCGGTGACTGACCCCACCCCCTCGCCATCGTCCGCGCCCAGCACCACCAAAGACAGGATGGATGCCGAGCTTCTCCGTATCCTCTCCAAAGCGGTTGAAGGGCTGGGTTTAGAGTGATCTCCTCCACAGGAGCCCTCCTGCAGCCGTCTGGATGAGTGGTTCCTGCCGGGGCTCCACCAGGCCCCTTGTCAGCGTTCCTCTCCATTTTTTCCGGAGGTCCATGATGAGCTCACCAGATCGTGGTGCGACCTACTCCGCCTGCCTCCGAACTGCTTCTTCATAAGCCCTCATTTCCATCGACGGCACTGAAGAAAAAGGGTATGATAAGCCACCTCCCCTAGATGAGTCAGTGGCCGTGCACCTCTGCCCGCCCACGGCCATCGGCTGGAGAGCAAAGGCTGCTCACCCGTCCAAGCTGTGTAGGACCACTTCAGCTTTCGCTGGACGCGCCTACACTTCAGCTGGACAGGCGGCTTTGGTGCTTCATTCAAAGGCGGTCCTCCAGGTCGCCGGACAGGCGGCTTCAGCGCTTCATTCAATGGTGGTCCTCTAGCTCTTTCAGGCCAACGATCCTCGCATCTTCAGATGAGTCTGGCCTGGACCCCGCGACCCTCAGGGAGCTGAGGAGCGCAACCGACCTGGCTTTGCGCGCCACCAAGACCACCGCTCAGGCGATCGATGGCCAGCCTTGTGGTGCTCGAGCGCCATTTGTGGCTGATGCTAACAGAGATCAAGGACGATGATAAGATCCCCTTCCTCGATGCTCCAGTCTCTCCCAAAGGTCTCTTCGGCCCGGCGGTCGAAGGATTCGCCGAGCGCTTCACGGAGGCACAGAAATCGTCCTAACCTATGCGAAATTTCCTGCCTAAGCGCTCCATCTCTGCTGCTGCCTCTGCTCGCCCTAAGTCTGCGCCAACTTAGCAGCCCGCGAAGTCAGCACCTGCCACACCCGGCATTCAGCCCGCTAAGGCGCAGCAGACGCGGGGACGCTCTCGCTCGGCCAGATGCTACCCTCTTCCTAAGCGCCAGGGACCCCGACCCAAGATTTCGTTGAACCCGCTATAGGGCCGAGGCCTGGCAGGCCATCCCCGGAGTGTCGAGATGGGTTATGGGGATAATAAAACAAGGATATTCACTCCAATTCGCTCGAAGACCCCCGCGCTTCAGCGGCATGCTCCCCACCTCAGTGCAAAGCAAGGATGCTCACGTCCTGCGCTCAGAGGTGATGAATCTGCTGGCAAAAGGAGCCGTGGAAATGGTTCCTCCAGACCAGAGCAAGTCAGGCTTCTACAGCCGTTAATTCCTCGTCCCCAAAAAAGA
>NW_015546072.1:287666-288656 GCF_001515605.1 Sinocyclocheilus anshuiensis | reverse complement strand
ACTTCCTCTCCCCCAAAAAGGATTGTGGCCTCTGGCCCATCCTCGATCTCAGACACCTGAATCACGCCCTCATGAAAAGGTCGTTCAGGATGATTACACTGAAACAGATCCTTGCGCAAATTCGCTCAGGGGACTGGTTCTTTTCTCTGGACCTGAAGGATGCATACTTTCACATCCAGATAGCCCCCCGTCACCGGCGATTCTTGAGATTCGCATTCGAGGGAGTGGCTTATCAATACATGGTCCTTCCTTTCGGGTTGTCCCTGGCCCCCCACACTTTTCGTATGCGACCCCTTCAGCGCTGGTTGAAACCACGGGTTCCATCCCATGCGTGGCGTCATGGACGCCTGCAGATCAGGGTGAGTCAGGCCTGTGTAACAGCCTTTGCCCCCTGGAAGAACTCCCACTGGATGGAACAGGGCGTGGCCATGGGGATGGTTTGCAGAAGGACAGTTGTCACAACAGACGCCTCCAACTCAGGTTAGGGGGTGCTGTGCGAGGTCATACCGACTTTCAGCCACTGGTCGAAGGCGGAAAAAGGCTTCCACATCAACTGCCTGGAAATGCTAGCAGTATGTCGAGCCTGTCAGTTCTTCCTGCCAGTCCTAAAAGGACACCATGTGCTAATCCGATCAGACAACATGTCTGTGGTGTCCTACATAAATCGCCAGGGAGGCCTCTCCTCGAAGCGTCTCTTCACTCTGGTAGAGCGCTTCCTGGAATGGGCTCAACTCAACCTGCGCTCGCTGAGAGCTGCGCATATACCGGGCAAACTGAACCAAGGAGCAGACATGCTATCAAGGAGCAATGTCCCCTCAGGTGAGTGGATGCTCCATCCGCAGACGGTTCAGAGGATCTGGGAGATCTTCGGCAAGGCCGAGGTGGACCTCTTTGCCTCAGAAGACAACTCTCACTGCCCAATTTATTTCTCAAAGACCAGGGACATGCTGGCCCACGATTGGCCCAACCTCCTTCTTTATGCTTTTCCCC
>NW_015546072.1:266382-287636 GCF_001515605.1 Sinocyclocheilus anshuiensis | reverse complement strand
GAGTCTTAAACACAATTTCGGAGGCTAGAGCCCCATCTACGAGACGCCTCTACGCCTTAAAGTGCTCTTTTTTCTCCGCTTGGTGTCTAAACTGCGGCAAAGACCCTCATACTTCCGATTTGACAGAGGTATTGTCATTTCTGCAAGAGCTGCTGGATAAGGGACGCTCCCCATCCACGCTCAAAGTCTATATGCCGGCTATAGCGGCCTCTCATGACCATATTGAGGGCCAATCGGTGGGCAGAAACAGCGCGGTCATCCACTTCCTAAGGGGTGCCAGGAGGCTGAATCCGCCTCGTCCCCCTACCATCCCTTTATGGGATCTGCCCACTGTGCTGAGGGCCCTGAAGGGCCCCGATTTCGAGTCCCTACAGTCTGCCAACATTCAGTCGCTATCGCTGAAGACTGCTCTGCTTCAAGCACTGGCATCAGTAAAGCGAATAGGGGACCTGCAGTCGTTCTCTATTAGCCCTGCCTGCCTGGAATTCGGGCCTAACGACACTAAAGTCGTCCTGAAACCAAGGCACGGTTACGTACCTAAGGTGCTCTCCGTTCAAAGCACAGGTCATTACGCTCTCCGCGCTTCCTCCCTCTGAAGAGGACAGACAGCTATTTCTGCTCTGCCCCGTCAGAGCTCTGAGAATCTATATTGAGCGTTCCGCCCCCTATAGGCGGTCGGAACAATTCTTTGTCAGCTTCGGTGACCGCACCAAAGGGCTTCCGGTCACGAAGCAAAGACTCTCTAGATATCTAGCATGTGATTCTGCTCCAGTTCTGCTTAATGTTCAAGTCTCCGAAAGCACAGTCCAGAAGTAATTGACACGATACAAATGTATATCCTACATTTAGCTATGGTGGCTTTTGGTATCTTAATGGTTTTAGCTATCATTAACTCAGCCCTTTAGCCCTTTTGTGTCTTATATTGATTATATTTGTTGGTTGATATTTTTTGGCTGTGCAGCACCTTGGTCAGCACACGTTGCTTTTAAGGTGCTACATAAAAAAACTTGACCTTTAGATTTAAAAAGCATTTGCACGCATTTAACATGGGCTTCTCACACTTTCAAATTTTAATATAGGGTCATTTTAAATCTTGGGTTATCTTGTTCAGGTTTCAAGGTGTCACACTGTCCACGCTTCGGTTCCCTTTCGATAATACACTCGTACTGCGTCTTGCTAGATGCATATGGGAAAAAGCCTTTTTTCTCCTGAACTGAAGCTTTTTTTCATTCACGCAGTGAAACTGCACGGCCATTGGTTCCCTGAGATACCGAGGTTATGTTAGTAACCGAGTACGTTTTTGTTTGTTTGCTTGTTGGTTTTTGAAAGAACTCTTATGCTCAGGTACATTTATTTGATTAAAAATAGGGCTGCATGATTATGACAAAAATCATAATTGTCGATTATTCCCTTGAAATTTTGTGGCATCCATAATTGTAATCGCGATTAGAAATTTGATTAATTGTGCAGCCCTAATTAAACAATGTAAAAACAGTAATATTATGATAAACTTTTCAAATTGAACATATTTTATTATATGTATTATATGATAAATATCTTGCTGACATGCTGACAGTGATACACCATTCAAGTGTGGAGTAAGATGTATTAATCTAGGATGCATTGAATTGATCAAAAGTGACAGTATAGACATTCATAATGTTACTAAATATTTCTATTTCAAATAAATGCTGTTCTTCTGAACATTCTATTTATAAATATGATCAAAAAAGGCTGTGAAAATAAATCTGCATTGTTAATCCTATTGATCTTTTATTTAAAAAATGTACAAAAATCTAACCTTTCATTCAAAAATAAGAATTTAAAATGGGGGGAATCTCATTATGAAATAAATGTTTTTCTCTAATACACATTGGCCACAATTAACGGCCCCCTTTTATGCAATACTTTTTGAAACCTCCATTTGCCAGTTTAACAGCAATACATTTTCTCCTATAATGCCTGATGAGATTAGAGAACACCTGACAAGAGATCAGAGACCATTCCTGCATCCAGAATCTCTCCAGACCCTTTAGTATTGTACGGTTGGAAGATCCAAACATGGTCCATTATAAGATTTCTAACAGTCAGTCACTTGTTTATTTTTTATCTGTTGGTATTTGATAGAATGCATGATGCCATGTGTCTAAACAAGATGTCCAGGACCTCCAGCAAAAATATAGGCCCACAACATTAAAAATACAGGAGTATATTTCATTGTACACATGGGGTACTTTTTATCCCTGTGTGCACCAAACCCATCTTGAGTGTTTGCTACTAAAAAGCTAATTTTTTTTAGTTTCATCTGACCATAGAAGCCAGTCCCATTTGAAGTTCCAGTCGTGTCTGATAACTGAATATGATGGAGTTTGTTTTTGGATGAGTGAGAATTTTTCTTGAAACCCTCCAGAACAACATGTGGTGATGTAGGAGCTGTTTGATTTTTTTTTTGGCTTTCTGACCCCAAGATTCAACTAATCTCTGCAATTCTTCAGCTGTGATCCTTGGAGAGTCTTTGGCCACTCAAATTCTCCTCCTCACCATGCATTAGGATGATATAGACACAAGTCCTCTTCCAGGCAGATTTGCCTGGAAGCTCAACAGACACACACACACACACACACACACACACACACAGTATATACACAGACACACAGTATATACTGTGTGTGTGTGTGTGTGTGTGTGTGTGTGTGTATATATATATATATATATATATATAGTCTTATGTATATATACATATAGTGTTAAATTTCTGACATTTTCTGATCATTTTCTTAATATTGATTTCTGATATTAATTATTCATTTAACTTTGGCCAGTAGTTTATATATAGCTTGTGACTGAAACTTCCAGGACCACAACAAACATATTTACTTCAGCTTAGAAGTTTTAAAACATGTAAGTGATTGAAACATTTTAGCCACAATCTCAAAAACATTTATGCAAATGCAAAAAGCCCAAATATTTTTGCATCCACCAAACAGATACTTGCTCTGGGAAATTTTAAATCCACAAAGGAGTTGATACCTAATGCCTAAGCACTGCATCATACAGTTAAAGGAGCTTTTGATTTTGGCTACCTCCAGACTACAAAGTTGCAATAGCTTAATTTTGTAACAGATATTTGCAGAAACTCGCCTGTCCAATCCTGAGCTACTCTCAACAAGACCTCGGACTGAATTGAACAGTCTAAGTCCCTGTTAAATAAGTATCTTAGAAAGCCAAGCCTCTCTCCTCACTCTCTCTGCATGTTGCTCAATTCTAGAGAGTCAGTATAGCCTATGATGCACCTTTATGTGTGTTTATGCAGCTTTAGCAGGCAGCAGTTTAGCAGGTGCAGGATGCTGTAAGTACAACTGAAATCCAATGCTAAGAGGATTAAAGAGAGGATGATATCTCGCTAGTAAATAACACTTCGTGAGGAGTGAGTGTGAGAGAGAGAGGGAGAGAGACCGACTAAATAACAGTGCTCACACGTTGAGGCTTCATCCTGTCCCCGTTGAAAGGCAAAAATAAATATATGAATAAAACACAGGTGTTAAGTTGCCTGAAAATGAAAGCATTTAATGTGGCTTAATTTTCATCATGTGCTAAAGAAGATAAATGCATTTTAGATGTTCTTGTTTTTTTTGTTTTTTTCACATCGTTAATCCAGTGCATGCTAAACGGCTGTCTTTTTTTTTTTTCTTCATAGGCTCTTCACACATATTTTTGTTTACCCATAAACATTCACTCTCCACTGCAGTGCCATCAACGAAAACATCACTTCTTCACACACTTACACTTTAACATGACAGGCAGAGCTGAAGCACTGGGATTCCCTTTAACCTTCTCTTTCCAAACGTCCAGCATACCGGACACATTGTCTTGGTATATTGTAACAGTATGTTGTCAGGTCAACTTCTAAACTCATAGAACATATTAACTGGTCAGTTGTGGATTATAGTCAGCTTTGAAATGAAATAAAAATGGCAGCATGTGAGAATGATGCTTAACACTTCTGACACTAGGTGAGAAGAAATTAAGGTCACGCTTTATTTTCCATTCCAATTTTTTATGTTCCAATTCTCATTATTAAGATCCTACTTTACTGCTTATTCATAGATAAGAAGGTAGTTGTTAAGTTTAGGTATTGATTGGGGATGTAGAATATGGTCATGCAGAATATGTGCCTTATAAGTACTAATAAACAGCTAATATCTTAATAATATAGGCATGCTAATAAGCAAATAGTGAGAATCGGTCCATATACTAATAATATACTAACTAATTAACTAATTATTATTCAAATTTACATGCAGTAAATATACTATGCCTGCTTTTATCTTGCGACACTGGTGAAATAATATATAAAATATAATGATATTTTATTATATATTTTCATGTGAAAACAATGAAGAAATGACACTTTGCTACAATGTAAAGTAGTGAGTGTACAGCTTGTATAACAGTGTAAATTTGCTGTCCCCTCAAAATAACTCAACACACAGCCATTAATGTCTAAACCGCTGGCCACAAAAGTGAGTACACCCCTAAATTAAAATTTAGGAGTTTACCAGAGCTTCACAGGTTGCCACTGGAGTCCTCTTCCACTCGTCCATGACGACATCACGGAGCTGGTGGATGTTAGAGACCTTGCGCTCCTCCACCTTCCGTTTGAGGATGCCCCAAAGATACTCAATAGGGTGTAGGTCTGTAGACATGCTTGGCCAATCAATCACCTTTACCCTCAGTATGTAGAGCAACAATTCTTTTTTTCAGATCCTCAGAGAGTTCTTTGCCATGAGATGCCATGTTGAACTTCCAGTGACCAGTATGAGAGAGTGAGAGCGATAACACCAAATTTAACAAACCTGCTCCCCATTCACACCTGAGACCTTGTAATACTAATGAGTTACATGACACCGGGAAGAGAAAAAAAACTACAATGGAAAAATATAAATGAATAATAATAATAATAATAATAATAATGGTGATACTAAAAATTCATCTTTTGCAATCACAGGAAACATTATATTTTAAAATAGCTTTTGCAATCACAGGAAACATTATATTTTAAAATATATTTAAATAGTTGCTGCATATTATCAAAATACTGTAATGCAATGTATTTTAATTGAAATAGTATTTTATAAAATTACTGTTTTTACTGATCAAATAAATGCAGCTTTGATTTTAAAAACTAAAAAAATCTGACCAACCCAAACCTTTAAAGGTAGTTTACATTTAAATAAATAAATACATAAATAAAATATTTCACAACTAAGCATTGTTTAATTGTCAAGTTTCCCATCTCAGGACTGCGGAGGTTAAAAGAGTAGCGATGTCACAAAACCAGGCCTTGTGCACAGGCATGTGCCAGCAATGAAAGGTGAGCTCTCTGCTTTTATTACGATGACTCCCTGACCATGAAAAAGGCCTCGTGGGTTTACGTGGGGTCTGCTGAATGTGAAAGGTTATCTTGCTTACGACATATTGGGTCATATAATAAGTCCGAACACCTGGGCCTGCTCTCCATATCCTCATTCTCTCCTTCTCCTCCTCCCCCGACCTCCCGCCATCCCAAATCCCTCCATTCATCGACTTTTTTCTCTCCTCTCTCTAATTTCTTAATTCCTCTGAGGCACTCTCCATGACTACCTGGGGTTCTTAACTGCCCACTCATGGGGAGAGAAGTGCTGGATGTTTACACCTGCTAGGCCAAGCTCAATGCCCAGGGGTGGGGTTAGGGCAGCCCCACTCACTCCACCCCTCTCCTCCCCTCTCCAAAAGGGAACAATCGACCCAAAGCGGGGCATCAATGGGCCTCCCAGCTGGGAGCTGGTCTCATTGAGTAGAGAGGCGCTTGAGAGCAGTGGAGTGCTGGGGAGATGGGCAACTCTCAGCCGTCCTCTCCAGGGCCGGAGAGTGCTTGGGTGGGACATTCAAGTGAATCCAGCTCACTGGAGAAGGAGTGGATGAAGTGAAGGGGAACAGTGAGACAAATCACTTGCCTTGAATGGACAAGAGCTACTCAAGGGATAAGCAAGTGAAGATAAAGCAGCGCCTGTGAGGAACGCAGTGTTGTATGTATATGTATAACCCTAGCTACAATAGAGGAATGTTTAACTTCCATGACATGAGACATTCATGCTATGAAGAGAGAGAAAAAGGCTGACATACAGTCGCCTCCAAGCATATTTGCTCACTTCTGAACACTTATCTGCAATCAAATGGTAAAACAACCTCTCTCAGAACCAATGTCTGACAAAAAACAACTAGTCCCAAGGTCATTAAATAGTGGATGTATGAAGCCGGTTCCCAGTTCACAACGGTGTCCTAATAGAGTAACCACAGGTGTTGTTCCTTTGTTATGGATTCAACAAAATTTGACAATATATAAACCTAAAAAACTTATTTTTGTGAATTGTTCATTCATTCATTTATTCATTCATTCCAAATTACAGATGTATACATTTCTTTGCATTATATGACACGATATATAATACAACAAATTATGAAGCAAGAAATATATTGTTAAAAAAAGAAAAGGTCTTGGACACTTTCTGGGTGACAAACTTTGTACTGCTCATCGTTGCTTATAGTAATGTGATTACTACACCTATAGTTTGATATTGCAAATGTGTGAACTTGAGGGGAAATTACTTCATATATCAAAAAAAAGTCTTGAGATCAGTTGGTTAAAAATTATTTTAAAAATGCCTATGAAAAGATGGTTTCAAGTTAATCGCTAGCAGAATTTGTTTGATATTCATTAAATTCTGATATTTTTAAGTTTGACTATCCATTTACTGTATATACATACCCACATCTTATATGTATTTATATGCCTACTCACATACATATACATTTTGTTTGTTTCACCATTTTGTTTATGCTGTTGTCCAGGTTAGCACAAGAGTGATGACAGAATTCCAGTGATAATTCTAGATTATAAAGCATGGTAATTATCAGTTATACTTGTGTGTTCATTACCCATGTCTTAATGGCTGGAAAGCTGTCAGTAACCACTTGAGAGTTGTCAAAAAACATTTAGTGAGGGACAAATGAAGCATAGGTGGGCAGCCGTCCAAGCTGGAGACCGCTGGGACACATGTTTAGCTCAATCACACTCTAATTCAGCTGGATGATCCCATAGAAAATAGCACCACTTGTAAAGTACAGCTATTCTATCCAGCAGCCCCTAAAATAAGATTAGGTGTTGCTACCGAGGAAGTGGAAGACTTACGACCCAGACTAATTTGGTCTTAACCTCTTCAGCTTTCTAACACCTTCATTATGAAATTTTCCCAGTCTGGACTACAAGGTGGATAAATGCATACTGCTGCATGCATACACACACACACTCACACACACACACCTCTGTGAACTGTGAGCTGTCCTTTCTCTTCTCTCCTTTAACGTGGGCTGACAACACTCTCTAATCCAAAGGGTTTCAAAGGTTCTCTCCTTCGTGAATACAAAACATACAGGGTTCTGAACTTTTGATCATGGTTGAAGAGAGTGAGGGAGGGAAAAATCGAAGCGCCACTTGATGTAGTCTTCACAGGCTTTGGGTTCAAGCACAGTTCATGCCAGGCCTTTTCTGTTTCTCAAACACTCCAACAAATCATTCCCCGAGTTCTTCAGAAAAAGCCAAGACCAAACTGCAAATACCTGCCGTTCAAGAGTGGATAGCACATCCAAATTGCACAATACACACTTACATACACCCTTATACAATCATTTCATTTTTTAATATCTGAAGGGCTACAGGGACAGTTCACCCAAAAACTAACTTTCTTCTGCAAATACAAAAGATATTCTGAGAAAACACACACAATGAAAGTTAATGCAGTCCAGTGTGGTTTTGACCCCACTGACTTTCATTTTATGTACAAAGTAGATCTTTTTCATGTTCTACAGATGAAAGAAAGGCAGGCAGTTTTGGAATGACATGAGGGTGAGTAAATGATGCCAGAATATTTATTTTTGGGTGAACTATCCCTTTAACTAACTGTCCACATCCATAAAGGCAAAATCTTGTGCTTAGTCGAAATAATATCAATCAGCTAATCAGTTCAAAGTCAGCAGCCTTTGCTTGCTCAGCACCTCTACGTGTCTTGTTTTCTGATTAATCAGAGATCATTATGGGCCTGTATTGTCAAGGATAGCGAGGACCTTCCAATTGTCTCTCAGATGTAAATCAAACAGGTTGCGGTTCCATATGCTAATCTCATTGTTTAATGACTACTCATGAAGTGGCCTAGATAATGAGGATCATTAATAAAAACCTCTGTCAATTCTAAGTCACTTGCATAAGGCTGCATTAAGTCCAGCTCCTCCCTGGGAAAACAGCTGGAGTGGTGATGGAAACACTTTTCGTTTCTCCCCCCTCATCTTCAGCTATTTGTTTATTTTCCCGTACTCTAGAATGTACAAGAACATCTCTTAGTTTGATATGATGTGATTTTTTTTAACCCACCCTCTCTTATTTTCTCATATTTGGTTCCGTGAGAACTTTCATGACAAGCAGCATATACCAACAGGAATGCAGTGAAAAAGCAGACGCTGGATTTCCCCGAGAGGAGAGACTGAGAGAGAGACAGGGAGAGTGAGAGAGACATCCAGACAGAGTGACTAAGGCAAATGACAAATGAGTGGATCCATCCTTTTTATCTTTCCAGGACTGCGAAGCCTTTTATAACCTTCACACACTAAAGTAGAATGTGTTAATAGGGACTATTTAACATAGATACACTTATACATGGGTTTCATACACCTATATTCATGAAGGCGCACAATTGGCAGTTCTTAGATGTTTTGTGTCCTATGTCCTATGCCACATAATGCATGCATGGCCAAAGGGAAAAAAAAATACTTTATCAACTTAAGATTTCTTTATACACAAGCCTAAATTCTAAAAAACAGTTATAGGCTGATGATACACGGGGCAACTTTTTGAGCAATGCTGCTGGGCAACTCAATGGGCAACCAGGTGAGACACAGGGCCCAGGATTTGAAGTATCCAGGCATAAATTTGTTACCCAATGGAAAAGTGCTCAAGCAATATTGCTAAAAAAAAGTTGCCCAACAAAATTGCTCAAAAGGTTGCCCCGTGTATCATCAGCCTTAGAACAACAAGAGTAACAAAACAAAACAAAACAAAACACAATTGTTGGCAAATCCCTTTTGATGTGTATTCATATTGAAAATAATACAAAGACAAGTTAATTCATGTTTTGACTAAACAATTAGTTTATTTTGTTTCATTTTGTTTTGTTTGTTTGTTTAGTTAAAAACCTGTACGTAACACAGATCAATCCATATCTCTGAGGAGAGTCAACTATGACACAAATGTTGTTTTTCATTGTCTTAGGCTAGTGAACTTCCTTTAAAAATGACAACTGAGTACCCGTTATTTCAAAATAATGATAAAATCGCCAGTTGTACACTTCTTTGAGGGGAGCAGCTGTATCCTACGGCATCTCATAGATCCAGCTCTATTAAAAGTGTTTTTCAAGCTTTTGTAGAGGAAGGCAAAATGAAAGTGAAGAGTTCACAGCACCTCCACCACACATGTAGTATTAAAACTCCCTTTTGGATTTCTTTGATGCCTCTAGCTGAGGCAGATGTCTTCCTTTTGCCTTGTCCAGAGCTGTGATTGGAAATACAAATGTATTTTCACCCTTTTGTGAGAAGAACATTACATGTCCAAATGCTTCAAAAGATTACAAGAGTGAGTCCAGAAGGCATGCTACAGTATTTAATAAAACACAGTGAGAGAGTGTGTGGATTTTCACAGCAGACCTTTGAAAGAATGTTTATTAAGGGGGTGTTGAGGAGGTGTTGAAAGCGTTGAGAGGACAGAGGGGCGGCACAGAGGCCTGTCGGCTCTGGAGCATGTGGGCAAAGCCATCGCTTATTTGCAGATGTTATCGGGTCACAACTCCAGCGAGGCCTCGGTGTCCCAAAGGAAACATTAAAACCCAGATGTTAAAGACATCAGGTGGGAAATCTTAGCTTTGATTGGGAAAAGAATAACAACTTAGACGTTCCACCAATTTTGGGCCTGTTATCATTTTCATTTTCTATAATGAAAGACGCAAATAGTATCAGGACAACAAACTTTCAATTATGCAAGACATAATATGGCAGAAACAATTGCTTAAGTCCTAATACAAAAACAAAAAAAAAACTCTCTAGGTTACATATGTAACCATGGTTCCCCGAGGGAACGAGACGCTGCGTTGAGATTCGCTTTGGGAACGTCCCTGCGTGACCGCGTTCTGAAGCACGTGTCAAATCAGCCCAATGGAGCAGCGAGACGTCACAAGCGGGGTGACGTAAGCACCAGAAAGTATAAAAGCGCATCCGGCAGAGCGCAAACCAGCTTCGATGAAGTAGCGCCTGCAGGGATGCAGGGAATATGGCAAAGAGACGCAGCGTCTCGTTCCCTGGGGAACCATGGTTACATACGTAACCTAGAGACGTTCCCCTTCAGGAACTCAAGCTGCGTCGAGATTCGCTTTGGGAACGAGAATACCCACTGCGCCATACTACCAAGTCCCTGCCTGTGTGTGTATCTTATGAGCTCATCACGAAGAGAGAACTTGGGAATCTGGGGTAGATGCCAGGTCTAGGTTGTAAAAGCGGACAAAAGTGTGCGGAGAGGACCAGCCCGCCGCAGCACAAATGTCCTGCAAGGCCACACCCAAGTTGAAAGCTTTGGAGGCCGCCATACTCCTGGTCGAGTGCGCTCTGACCCCCATAGGAGACGGGAGGACAGAGGACTTGTAGGCTAGTGAGATGGCCTCTACCACCCACCTACTCATAGTCTGCATGGTCGCCGGAGATCCTTTCTTCGGCGGACCAAAACAAACAAACAGCTGATCTGCCCACGCTACCAGAAAATCTACTAAGGGAACCAGCCTCTCGAGGCTGGCCTCTGGTGTTATTAGAGGAGCCAGTTCGGTGCCCTGAAGCGGATGACCGGCAGGGAATGACCGACCTGACTGCTGTAGCACCCTCACTCAAGGGGGCGAGCTCTCCTGTGCCGTACCATCGCCGGGCGGCAGCTGGGAATTTCGCTTGTTGGAGCTCACTGAGCCCTGAAGCACCGAGGGTGGCAGGGGTATCAGTGACTCTCCGTGAGGGCACTGAACCCCGACTGAGAGCGTCGCCCCGACCCCCGTTCTTTTTGCGGAGGGGTGCGGGTTGCAACGCTCTGCTTTTGTGACTGGTGGTATGAGGAGCTTGACGGCTGGGGCTGCTCCCACTCAGCAGCCCCATGGGCCTGGGAATGACGATGGAGGAAACATTGGAACACCGCCGCTTGCTTCCTCACCTCCTGAAACCTCTCGACGACAGTGTTGACTGTATCGCCAAAGAGGCCAGAGGGTGAGAGCGGGGCGTCTAGGAGGAAGAATCTGTCCTTATCTTGCATATCGGACAGATTCAACCACAGATGCCGCTCTGTGGCCACCATTGCTGCCATTGAACGGCCGATGGCTCTGCCTGTTTCTTTGGTGGCTCGGAGGGACAAATCTGTGGGCCGACGCAGTTCAGCTACCACGTCGGATTCCTCCTCCTCCCTGTCATCCAGGTCCTTGAGCAGGTCAGCCTGGTATGCTTGTAACACCTGCTTGTATGCCTGGTCCATTGGCATCGCCCCATATCCCTTCTCATTCAGCCCCACGATATTGGAATAATTAGAGACTGTGGGGCTGTAGATACGGGAAGAATACGTTTTTTCCCATGATCTTGACACCTCGGCATGTAGATCGGGAAAAATTGGAAGGCCCCGTCATGAAGGCTGTGATCTAGCCCTCAGGAAACGCTCGTCTAATTTGCTCGCCAGATATCGTGGGCAGGGAGGAACACAGCGTTTGTAATGCCGTTCGCTCGCCATAGACTTAGACTTTTTCATGATATGTTTATAAATGCTTGTGCTGACAGACAACAGTAAATAGACAGACACATACACAGAGCACTACTGAAGAGCAGAAGCTGGTTTGCGCTCTGCCAGATGCGCTTTTATACTTTCTGGTGCTTACGTCACCCCGCTCGTGACGTCTCGCTGCTCCATTGGGCTGATTTGACACGTGCTTCAGAACGCAGTCACGCAGGGATGTTCCCAAAGTGAATCTCGACGCAGCTCGAGTTCCTGAAGGGGAACTGTCAATTTAACAAGTGTATTTGACTTTGCCTGGAGTTTTATCCAACCACAGCTATTTAAAATGAGGAGCTATTTAAAATGAGGACAGTAGTGCATCTAGACTGTCTGAATGATGTCCTGTCATCCTTAAGATCCTTGTGGTCAACTTGAACACTTGAGAAAGTTTTACTGGTTAACAACCCTTGGAAAACACATTATGAAAGTAGGGGCATTTTTGCCAAACAGTGATCCCTTAAAGAAAGTTTTGGAGGAGACTGGGAGGAGGAGCTCTGTCTTTTAGGAGACATCTCCAGACTTAGAAAAGTCAAAGTGCATTGCCAAAAGATCTTGGAGAGGGAATAACTTCCTCTATTCCACAGTATTTCTGACAGAATGCATTTAGAGGCAACACATGAGAACACAGACTGTAAAGATTTATTTATGTATTTATTTATTTGTAATGAGACATTGTTTTACAATTGGCAGATTAGGATTTAAACATGCGCGCTTAATTAATTTTGTCCAAATGTGGCAGTATGGTTCATGACTTTGAACAAATATCTCACTTAAATGGTTATAGATTATTTTCTGTAACCTAAAACTTTAAATGTGCTCCAGGCAGATGCCAAATAATGCTGCACAATGTGATTTGCTCATATATACACAATAAATTTTCTTATGCTAAATGTCATTTTGATGACTGACAAATTATTTTTCAAGCCAGTATGGATCCAGCACAGTAGCATAAACGTGACTTCCAATTCTTGAGTTTATTGACGAAATGTTGATGTTGACAAATGGGAGCTCGCCCCATTGGCCCAATTTCTTTAATAATGCTCTTTTGCAAAACTGAGGGATGTCATCCATTATGGATCAAGAGACTTTTCTGTTTGTTTGTTATGTGCGCAATGTCAGTATGCACAAGTCAAAGGGAAAAAGCCCTTTGTCTATCATGCCACTAATAAACACAGAGAGTTAAATATTTCATCAGAGAGTTAAATATTTCATCTGACGAGGAGGCACGGCAGGGGCCTCCGAGATCGCGACACCAGCGAGCAGAGCTTGTGTAATCCTCCTTCTTTGGTGTTTGCTGGTAAACTTGCAAGTACTGCCGTGGAGACCTCCTCATTTAACTTATTTAACAAGGGCTTGTTCTTCTGAAAGCAGATCCACCCTGAGGATAGACGTTTTGACTCGACTTTGTGTCTGTCTGTTAATAAATTAGCCATTCTGTCATATTCGGCAAAGGAAATATTAAATTATTCACAAAAAGTGATAATAATTTCATTGACTTTGTCTTAAGTGGCTTGTGAATAATTTTGAGATTTTACTTTTGAGTAATTGAAGCTGTAAATGTAATTATAAGACTTTAATTGTGAAATTGGGCTTGACCAACTCGCACTTGCAGTACCAATGAAATGGGCTTTCATTACCTGTGTGGTAAACAATACTAAACAGCACTTTTTATGAACTATGTTTGAGATTGACAACCATATTTACAGCTCAAATTCCATATGAACACAAATACAAAGTAATGCTGCCTTGACGTGCTATCGGAAATTATCATAAAGTTTCCTAGTCTGAAATTGGACATGAACAGCCTCTCTGGGAAACTCTGAGATCATTTTGATACCCGAGTTTCCGAGATGGGTGAGCCATAAACTTTAAATATGGTGGAAGAGAGAAACATAGCAGTAGTACTGTAAAGTTTTATTCATTTTTTCACAACATCAACATTGCTTTTTCTTGCCAATCCTGTATATTTACGTATATAAATATTTAATGCATTTAATACATATTGTATGTATTGAACACAGCAAAAATAGCATTTAATTGACCGAAATGTAGGAATCGTCAGCCAGCTGAATATATAGATAGCGCTGTGAATGTTTATATGGTTACCAATGAATGGGACGCTACATTTTATTCAAAAATGTTGGATATTGACTAAATATCTTCTAATCTATACCTTTTGGCTTTAACAAGACTTCCCCAAGTAACAGGCAAGAATGATGCCTTGATTTCTGTTCTTTCCGACAACAAAGCACCTGAACACGACAAACTCGTAATTACAACTTCAAAAATGGAAAGTAGGAAGTTTCCCATAGCACGTGAAGGCAGCATCAAGCCCTTTTCTATTATTATTATTTTTTATAGCATTCAAAGATCCACTGCATTCATAACTCTTATCATTCATTATTCTAATAATGATTTGCAAAATGTTATTTAGTATATTCATTTCATTAAGGTGCAAGTTCATCCATCAACTGTTAATTAATTAATAGTTTGGTGTCTTTATTTTTTCAAACACACATGTTTGTTTCTGTGAATTGTGGGGACTTAGACAAGTCCATAGACTTCTATTACTTTTATACTGACTAATCGATATTTACTATCCCCTATCCCAACCCTAACGATAAACCTACCCCTTACAGAAAACCTGTTTGCATTGTTACACTTTCAGATAAATGTCATTTACTATTTTTAATAATTGTTTCCCCTCGTGGAGACCGCAGGCCGGTCCCCACAATGTAAAAAATGTCAGGTGTTACTATCCTTGTGGGGACATTTGGTCCCCTCAATGTAGCATAAACAAGTACACACACACACACACACACACACACACACGTCTGGTTTGCTATCCTTGTGAGGACTATCCATAGGCGTAACGGTTTTTCTACTGTACAAACCGTATATTCTTTCGCCCAACACCTAAACCTACCCCTCACAGAAAACGTTCTGCATTTTTACATTCTCAACAAAAAAAAAAAATAATTCTGTATGATTTATAAGCTTTTTTACCCATGGAGTCCCCATGAGTTGGTGTATATTCAGGTTTAAGCCCCCACCAGGTTATAAAAACAAAACAAAACTACACATCACACACACACACACACACAGTATGATTTATAAGCTTTTTTACCCATGGAGTCCCCATGAGTTGGTGTGTATTCAGGTTTAAGCCCCACCAGGATATAAAAACAAGACTACACATCACACACACACACACACACACACACACACACACACACATGGAATGAACAAACAGAGCATGTAACTAAAAATGCATAGTCCAAGAAGCACGAGAAACTATGAGAATTTAATTAAGACCTTAAAATGAAAGAAAAACAATGCGTGTCTGGGAGAGACAGAGGAAGAGAGAGAAAGAAACAAGAGGAGTATTTCCTACGGCCTTTTCCCATTCTTAGTTAGTGATTTGGGGGTATCGCTCTTACTGTATCAGTGGGAAACCTCTCTACACCGCATACTTACTACAGATGAAAGACAGGGGAGAGAGGGTTAGATTGCAGCTAAAGAGCTGATTTTTTTTCTTTTGTTTTGTTTTCTTTTTAACCTGTTTGTTCTCCCCTTTTGGACACCATTTCCTCTGGACTGTGCTGAGAAGATATGGACTTTCCTCCAACCAATGTATCACTTCAGCAACAGCATAAATTAACAATGCCTGGAAATGTGAACAGAACTTTAATGCACCATGACAGATGGAACTAATGCGTTATCACAATTTTGCATTTTAACAATAGATTTTAACTGTGCATTAAAGTTGAACTCATTACAAAAATAATAACTGAAAAATTTCTCCTGTCCTTACATTGGTCAGGTCTTGACCCTAAACTCATTCTATCTATCTATCTATCTATCTATCTATCTGTCTATCTGTCTGTCTGTCTGTATCTATCTATCTACATTTCTCTAAAGGAAATGAAAAATTTTATTCAGCATTAAACTGACCAAAAGTGACAGTAAAGTTCTTTAGAACTTTATATTTATATACATATATTTTAAATTTCTCAAAAGTTTTCACCTCAGAAGCGTGGTGAGCATATGATACTATAGCGATTAAATTTTGGTTAAACAAATTATAACTTGTACTTACATCCCCATATTACAGCACACCCCTATTAAACATGAATATCTAACATTAGTTAGCACACTAGTTGTCTGACTGACACATAAACATATACAGACTTTGCGCTACAAATCTACCCTGGCTCAATTAACCCATGCATGGTTAATCTCGGACCACCCATTGAAACATCTAAAAAGGAGCCGGGGTCGAACGTGAAATGCTATCTGCCAGAAAGATTACCCTGCCAGTGGTAGATCAAAGAGGGCTGGACTTTGGGCCTCTGTGATTAGCCATAATTAAACAAAGTATGTCAGTTTAAACTTCATTAGCAGCTGGGCGTTTGCTTCAACAGAGTGGGCACAACTCAAGCATCCTTAATTAAAAGATAATCCAAATGATTGCCCCCAATCTGCCCCCAAAATATGCATTTTCCCCCCACTGTTGTCTCCTGGGGTGTCACTAGTGAGCTTGTAAGGTGTTTTCAAGTGAGTCTGCCAGAAACTGACCTAGGCTTCCTTAATAACTTTAAGTGATGTGACATGTGGCCTTCTATTTAAACAGACATACTTTGTTTAATTATGGCTAATCACAGAGGCCCAATGGCTAACTTCTGACCAACAAGGAGATTGGGGGCGGAGGAGACAGAGAAAGAGAGAGAGAGAGGGAGAGAAAAGGAAGGAAAGAGGCATGAAAGATAAAGGTAGGAACACTAAAAAAGAAAAAGATAGAAAGAAAGAGAGAGAGACTCCTCCTGATAACATCAATTTAGCATGCTATTATCTAAAATGGTGGAGAAGCACACGCCTGCACAGTCTGACATAAATCTTAGAGAGCTGGGGGGACATTGAATATGCATGATCTGAAACAGATACGACACTGCCGCCACATTAATATTCCTGTCACTGGAGGTTTTCAAACTTTCAAGTGGATGACTTGAGCGAAGCCGGTCTGGAGTCACTCTAAAACGGGCAAAAGAATCTGATCCATAATTAAAGATGTACAAGCCTGTGAACCCTAGCAGGAGGCAAAGCAGAGCAGAGAGAGACTCTTCACCGGTGTTTAAATCAACCAACGTGTGAAAAGAGTCAAGAAAGAATATGAACACTAGTCAAATCTTGTATAATATCAAATCTGCAGTGCTGCTGGTGATGATTTGGATGGACAATGCTGACACATAATTTGAGACAGTAAAATCACACATATGAAAAGTAAATGTCATTTGGGTTTATAGATAATGCAAAGATATTCAGACATTTTAAAAGTAGTTTAAAAGTTGAATTTTAAATCATGTTCACTGCCACTGTATCAAAGTACCATGGTCTGTACCACCTGATGCATTAATGTGTAGCTTAATGAATTAGTGTAGTTTAAGATGATACAGCTTTATATTGCAATTTTTTGTTGTTTCTGGCAGTAATGTTGTCAATGTAAGCTAGTGTAAACGTGTAAAATATTACTTTTTGAAATATTATTTTATTTTATTTCGGATACATAAAATGTTGACTATAAAATTTGCCTCAGTAGGACAAATGCATTGGCTATTTTTTCCCATAAATGTCATTCAAATGTAATTTCCAACACAGAATGCTATTACACACTATTTTTAGATGAGGCCAAACTGAAACTAGTGAGAGTGTATTCATTTTCCTTAAGTCTGCAAGACTAAGTATGCCCATAGTTTAAACAAAACAAATGTGTAGCATCCTCCCTCTCACTGCTTATTTTGCACTGATCATCTCAGACAGACTTCCCAGAAAAGTTCATGTGAGGGAAACACTGAGAGTGACCCATCTAAGACAACAGCTTGATCAGTCTCAGATGTGAGTTTGTTCTTTGAGTACAAAGTATTTTTTTGTATGTGTATTTTTTCAGAGAGACTACGAGAAACCAGTTCTGGAGAAGGTCTGTAGTATCTGGTTTTAATTTAACAGTGGCTGCATGAACGATGAAAGTCACTATGGGAGGAAGAGGTTATGAAGTCATGTGATGTATACATCCCCCTCAAGCCTGCTGCAAATCAAACTTAATCATAACTTAGAATCAGGGTTGGTGTCAATTCCATCTTGGTTACACTACCATATGGGATTTAAGTCACTCATCTGATTTAAGTCACAGAAGAAATGCAACAATGAAACATATTGAGCAATGTTTCTGGTTTTTGAGAACCAACTGTAAGGAAACTGAAATGATCATAGGCCGCACAGAGATGTGGCCTAGTGGTTAGAACATGTGCTCAAGAACACTGAGCTGTGGTGTGCATTAGGGTAACAAGTTCAAATCCTGTTTCTAACATTTTCTGATCCCTCTTCCCATCATTTCAGATTTTCTTTCTTCTCTTCTTTAAAGAAAACAAAATGACAAAAGGTTTCATTCTGGTATTTTCCACAACACTTGTGGCTACAAGAAAAGAGTCATCATACAAACAAATATTTAGGTAAATAAAAATGTATGTATTAGAACTATAAAATGTCCATCTTTTTGCATTACACAATTTTAAAGGGGTCATACGATGTTGCTAAAAAGAAGATTATTTTGTGTATTTGGTGTAATGAAACAAGTGTTGTAAATACAACTTAACCACTGATTTCTAGTCGTGTCCTCTTTTGGAAGGCCAAACAAAGTAGTTTCGCTTTCACAAAGAAACACAGCGTCACACACGGCAGGCTAGAGTGAGCAGCGGCGGGCGGGCTTGTGGCAACCACATGTGACGACCACGGGCTTGACTCCACGGTAAAAGCCGATCCGGCGATACACAGCGCGAAGTTGATGTATTTCCTCAGCGGTCAGCACGGATCAGCTCCAGGCATGACGAAGCAGATATTGTCAATCTTTTGGAAGGCCAAACAAAGTAGTTTCGCTTTCACAACGAAAGACAGCATCTTCACGACATGGCGGCTGTGGCAACAACAATATTACAGCGAGAATAAAAGTTATGCCTTCTTTCTTTGCGTGAACATTTGGGCGGCGTTATGCAAATCTTCCCACATCGTGATGTAGACATGTGGGGGCGTGTTAGAACGAGCCGTTTTAGGTAGGCGTGGTTGACTCTTAACTTTTATAAAGAATATCTCTTTGGATTTGAGACTTTAGTCTTTGCAACTTTACAGATCTTCTTTATGCACCAAGAGCTTGTAAAACTCCAAAGAGAAAGGACAAATTGAAATCGCATCATATGACCCCTTTAACAAAAACTAACTAATAAACTTAATGTCACGCATTAAGTCATATATTTACCATCAATAAATCCAATTTGCTTCAATCTCATACCACTGTAAATATGGACACATCGGAATATTTGGGTTGAACTGTTCTGGAACAGTGTTGTAAATACATACAACTTAAATACAACTTAACCACTGATTTATGTCTATTGTTCCACAGCTAGACATAATGTTTTTTGATTATTTTGCTTTGAAAATATGATTATTTTAATGAAATAAAGTAGCAAAAGTATGCAAATAGCCATGATTTTTTCCCCATTAGCCAATAGCCATTGGAGTGCAGAAATTTTACCTGTTCATTACCCGTTCATTTATATATATAACTGATAAAAATCCATCACATTAAGTTTATTAGTTTATGTTAAAACTATATCCAAATGGATGGAAATTTTATATGCAATTCAAATACATAAATCTTAAATTAAGGCCTAAATATTTTTAAGTGTATATCGCCATTACGGCTGATGCTTAGGCCAAAATGACAATTCCAATATGATGGATGTAGTACATCCGGATATTCAAACTACAAACATGAATGACAGTGGAAACCACACTTTAACTGTATAAAATTATCCTATCTGTTGTTAAGTGTTATGGCAGTTACCATATTTTATATTTACTTCAGTCCCAGTCACTAGGTTTACAAGCATTATTTATGGCTATTATAAGGACTGGGGTTTGACTTCAGCTATTCATTATACAGAGATTATTCAATCCCCTTCTGTAATATGTTAGATGTACAGAACAATCTGAGTCCCACCTGTTAGTAAATACAGTTCTCAGTCTCAAAGACTGATTGAGTAGCCTTATTTTAAGCACAAGTGGCGTTAAACACACGACTCACAGAGTGCAGTGAAGTTCAGAAAGGAGACAGAGGATTTGCTGAAGCAAGACGTTGCTGTTCATGGGACATTCTTGACATGATGTTTACAATGAGTCTCCCAAAGCCATGTAACTGCCTCTCCAGCCTGTTCTATTCAGATCGATGGAGTTCAATCTTCCGTGGGATTACATCTACAATCCACATGGGGGAAGGACATACTTCACCAAGACCCGTACAAGGAAACATGTTGGAGGAACCTTTCGGGTGCAGCAAATAAACAACGGCTTCTTAACTGATGTATAAATGTCTGAACTTGTCGAAAAGACCTCTCTATCCAGTGTCAAAGAAACAGCAGTGGGAGATGGGTTTCCATGGTGAAACACTGCCGGGATAGAGAGATGAGTGTCAGTAGAATTGTTAACAGACATATTTCGTAAATTGATCCAGCTCACAAAACAAAAACAGGAGAGCAGACACACTGTGTGATATATAACAATAATATATATATATATATATATATATATATATATATATATATATTTCCTGCTGGACGTGAATAATACCTTGTTATTGGAAAAAAACAACACTGATTTGAAAACAGCTGAAATACATTCACGCTACTAAAAATGAAGTTAGTAGCATTGCTACTCCCCCCAGCACTGTCTCAAGCACTTTTTGGTGTTTTTAACCTTCTCCTGTAACACAGCCAGCTTTTGCAGCAAGGTGCTGAGGACAGGCCTTTAAATAGAAAGCAGAAATTTATCCTACTGTCCCGCTTGGCCTCTGAATGCTCCTTTGCTCTCATCTCGCCGTTAATTTAGTGACTCGCAGATCTTGCCCATGTCAGCATGCTGAACTGAATGGCCAAATGTCACGGCACTACAATGGCGGGAGAGGACTTGTCAGCCACCTTGTATCAGTACATGGCAGCTGCACAGGAAGATAATAGATTAATTTCATGAGTGTCAGAGCCCTACAGGACAATATTGCTTTTCTGAGCTTTTTCCCCCTGCTATTCCTCTCAGAGGGGTGGAGCGGTGAGAGCGGAAAGGGGGTGAAGTGGTTTCATTCACAGCCGCTGGACAGATACGACAAGGACAGGCCATTTTGACCTAATTACAGATGGAGCAGTAGGGATACCAAAATACATTGATACAAAAACTTTCACATCAGTGAGAAGTGGAGAACAATTATTTTACTCAT
>NW_015546072.1:241085-266372 GCF_001515605.1 Sinocyclocheilus anshuiensis | reverse complement strand
ATTTATTTTTCCAAAAAAAAAAAAAAAAAAAAAATCTGAATCTGTGGTAAATGGTCATGAGATGAAGCCCAGATGAGAATTACAAGAGCTGATGTCTCTCTAGGAATGCGTGTATGCAGGGGATGTGACCAATACATGAAGAAAAGCCATTTTACAGACCCCACAGAATCTACTTGTTAAGAAATACCAGCGCAAAATGATTCAGATTTCATCGCTATTCACCAATAATGGCGGAATTCAAACATGCGTGCATGTGCAGTGCTTTCTCTATTCACTCGGCTCGAGATCATTACGGCAGTGACGTCTTGCTGGCATAGCTTCTATTGTGATGATGCAGCAGAAGTCCTTGGAATTCTTGGCCAAGCATTTCTCGTGGTGCGGAATGCATCTGTGCCACATGTGAGATCTACACTTCAATAGAATCTCTTCCCCTTATGGGGACCAGGAATGTGACAGACCCTGATGATTTTAAAGACTGTCAAAGGGAAAAAAGAGAAAAGAACAAAGAGACCATTGACCATTGAGTGGATTGAGACGTATGAGAAAACACAGCATTATTATGTGACGGCAGAGTCTATCTGCTGTTTCTCAAGATCACGCGCATTGCCAGAATTACAGAGCGCACCGAACGCATGGCTGTCGTTCTTCAACTCCCACTGTGGGATGCCACCCTGGTCAGAGCCATTTGCATGTGTGATGTCACCGCATCGCGTAAGGGATTGGAACTGCCGGACGGTTCATTATACGTTCCAGCGATGTTCTCTGAGCGCTGCCCGGAGGCCATGTATTTATCATGGCAGGACAAAGTAATACGTGGTCTGGGTGCTAAAAGCGATGCTAATGTTTTGGGAGAGTTTTTCTGCATTTCGACATTCTCTTGGCGTTTAGTAAACCAGGCGAGAATAAAGATGATTCTACGAAGTGTCAAATAATGCTCATCTGGTTAGCGTGACTCGTATGACCTTCCTTGACATGGCGGATCTCTAAGGCGTTGGTGTTTGCTTCATAGCACCGCTTTCCCATGTTTGCCTGTGAATATTAACTAGCTGGTCAGGGTCCTGTCTTAGAAGAGCCAGAGTCTTCACGAAGGGGCACCCTGTAATTGACACAGTCAGGAGGCAACAGAAAGGGCAAAACAAAAGTCTATTCAAGGCCAAATCCTCTTATAGACTCACCCATCCCCCCTCTTAAAATGAAAAAGGAGGGAAAAGAAAGAATATGAAGAAGGAGAGGAGAAAGAGAAGTGTAAAGGTCTGTATAAGTGGCCTACAGCCATTAAGTAATGAAGAGTGCCTGATCACTGACTATCAGGGGAAGCTCGGTCCTTTTCATTGTTGACGTCCATCAATGGTTCCTCTGTTTACTTGCCTTTTCCACTATGAACTCAGAATGAGTGATTTTTAATTTTTTTTGGCATTCCATATTACTTGCGCAAGATATTATAAGTTCAGGTCTCAGGTCACTTAGTTCCATCTAAAAGAAAACCAGGCTGAACTATTGCCCCTCTTGTAAACTTGCGTCTTCACACTTGCTCTTGTTCGCGTATAAACATAAATCGCAAACAACACACAGAGCTATTGCCATATTTCAAAATAAACCCTAAAGTGGGTTTTTCTTAAACGAGAGCAAATGTGAAATTACCTCCATAATTAACTAGCACGGTCATTTTCATTTTCCTTTCTCGACCCCCTCATGAATTCATGCTTGTCAAATAATTCGCCCCCATCACCTGAAGATGTGAGGCTTGCTTGCCTGCAGCCCAGCGCAGCCGTTATTGTTCCTTAACAGCCCATAAATCCGCATGGAGATGTTTGCTAAAAGCGGAATCTGGGTCAAAGGTCACCTTTGCTATCCTTTGGCCCCCTCTCACCAGATGGCACCTCTAACGTTCCCAGGCTGTCATGCAGCAGCCAATGGCTGGCCCACCTCTACAGCTCCCGGGTGCTCTGGTTCCTTTGTGCTCGGCATGCAGTCTAAACAAAGATTCCTCTCCTTTTCTGGCACTAGGGGGTTCAACTAAGTGTAAACAGGAAGAGAAACCTAACTACAGTGCATGTCGTTTCAGAGGCAGAGTTATTATAAGACCTTATCAGGATTATATGAGAAAAATCACTCTCAAGTATGGGAATATTGTAGCACATTATTTGGAATTAGAATAGTTGAATTTTCACTTTGCATTATATCAGGCTGTTCTTGTAAATAAGTGCATGTTATTAGCTGCTTGGTAAAAGAAATCATACAAAAAATGCAACATTAGCCCAATTCAGATAACATACTGCAAGCTAAATATATTTTTAAAAACATCTGCTTAATTCTAATACTTTTAGCAGCAAAATTAGGCAATTTTATTGCAATAAAGCATCATTAATTGTGTGCATAATGACTTAATCTATGCAAATCACCATATAAATATTGATATGACTTACTCCTACTCTATGTAAATGTGAAACATTAGAGGTGTAATCTCTTTTTGAACCATGACGGTAACTGTAGATATTTACCAAATTAATAAATATGTGCTTATTTCAATGGCACATCGTGCACATAATTTGACTTCAAATATGCAATGCTCTTGCATATGCTAAGAACAGCCCGCATTTTTATTCTCTTTTTAAGTTTTTTTTTGTTTGTTTAGCTGATTTCTTTTCTGAAATGTTCCACATGTTGAGTTCCACTACATTTAAACTCTTTTAACAGACACAAACACAAACATAAACAGATGAATGACATGCAAAGCTCTCCAAGTGCACTCACAGTTATTGAATTAACAAAAAGACAGGTACTTATCAGTAAACTCTATTACGATCCGCGACTGTATATATATATATATATATATATATATATATATATAGTGCTTATTGCTCACACGACGCGATGCATCCTGGGCTAAAGAACTCGGCATAAAAGCCTACTTGCTGTAATGTGGTATTTTCTCCTTATGATTAACTCACTTGCAAAGCAGCTTTTCCAGCGCTAATGCCAAGACAGACTGTTTTACATTTCTAATTTGTCATTTCAATAGGAGGGGTAATAGCTTGAATTGCCAACTCTAGGCTAAGCTCCTTATGCTCAATTATGCGTTTTAAAGATTTTGTAAGACTGAACTTAACAGCCCAGGTAAGGCAGTCCACTCCTCAAGCAACATAAACAAAGGATGTGAAGTCCACAGGTTTCCAAAAGCTCCTCTCAGCAAGGGGCCAGCGTTTTCATTCAGATTTAGTTCAGGTTTCCTCCCGACAGACGCACTTGTGGGAGATGGCTAAAGAGAAAGTGGAACGATTGCAGTCTGGTTTCCTACAGGTTTGTGATCCCAGAGCTGCAGTCCTGAGGTGAAATACTGATTTGTGAACTTGTCAAGGGGAGCAGGAATGGCTGAAAGGCGATGGAGGCTAAGTGTGTCACCGCGGCTGTGGTGGGGCTACGCTGCTCGGCAGGACGGACCACTCTCCTGTTTGCGCCAGAACCTGCTCCTGAAACCAGGGCAAGCCCCTAGTGAACAACAAAAAAAGCAACTATCATGAGAAGGAGAGAGGAAAGTGAAACAGAGTGGATTGGAAATATACAAATGAGAGGGAAAAGAAAATCTAAGCTAACACCGATGTTGTACACAAGTTCCTGATCTTTTTGATCAAGGAAGTCATTGTTCTTTTCTTTTTTTAATGAGCAGGAATTGTTTAACATGAACAAAAGAACATATTTTTAAAGAGTGACCACCCTAAAACTGCAAAAATAGTATCAGACGAGGCCTATGATGACAAAAACAGCATTTCATAGACCATAACCAAGAGCTTCCAGATATCTTTGTTTCATAACTTGGTGACCTATTGACATGTGATGGGTCATAATCTGAAAGCATTCCACACAGCCATTTAATTGCTAGCCTAGCATTAGCTATTGCTCAGTTCATTTGTGCACGCATGCAATATTGCGTTTTCAAATCAAATGCCACTTTTTTAACAATACCCATTGAAAAAAACAAAACAAAAGATAAAATAATACAAATACAACATGGAAAGTATGACGACAGGGATTGAGGGGCATGGGGTCTTCGATAAAATCCCCCACGTTAAAACAAACACACTAAGAATTCTACATTAAATCTTTCCATTACATCTAAACACTCTTCGACCACTGGGTAAAAGACATTGCTGAAAGCAGTCCTGCATGAGCCCATTTTGGCATTGGGCAAATGTTTTGAAAGTGTTTCAACTAAGACAGTGACACTGAGTTTCCCTCAGATCTAGGCAACATAAACAAGCATTGGTATTCTCTCAGTTCTGGCAAAAGCACTACCAAGAGAAAGATGCGAGCAGTAAAATAAAGACATCAGAATTGGTGATTGATGACTTTTGTTGGCAGGGGGAAAAAATCTGAGGGTCAGACCCTGAGATGTAGCTTGAAGGTTTAAACAGAACTGGCCTCGCTGATTTGTAAAATTTATTCTGAAGTCTTAAGGCCAAGGTTGTAGACACATACTCTAAACAGAGCTCTGATATCAACTCAACACCACATCACGCTAGCATATTCCCCAGATTCAAAACAAACAAACCAACGCAGACATTTCAAGTAGTTTTCTAGTATTATATGTACCATTTATAAACACTTGGGATGTGTTGAGGTCTGATGTTGAAGAATTAGAAGACCACAGAATTTAATCAATATCTTGGCCATGGAAGTGAGACATGCTGCCAAGTGAATTGGCACACACAATGTGTCTTATTCAGGCACTAGAGAGAGAGAGAAGCGACAAATTGTCCTTTTCAGGAGGTATGCTTTGACCCCTTGGGACTGTCCACATTGGTTAGACAGCCTACAGTTCAATGATAAACCACAAAGGGGCGCACTGTATAAAATCAGTGATATGAAAATCTTGGATGCTGTTTGTAATGTTTATGTTATAGACAATTATACAAATATTTTGTGTTATTTAAAAGGATTTCTGCTATGTCGGAGTTTTGGGGGGTTACCGTTATGCTAAAGAGTAAAGACTTAGCAAAACATGTTAAGATTATTTTGATACTACTTTGTAAGTGGTTTTAGTCATTACATTTCAGTTTCAGTGTGTATTTCAGGAAATATTATTTTAGTGAACTCAAATGAAAGAAGTTCACTTTACTCATTACTGTTGGTTTCTAAACTTGAAGAAATTGAGGCAATCGGTTTCCTCAACTGAAATGGATTACCACTGGGCTTTACAGTGTATGGTCTTTAAAAAAAATGCTAGAGTGCGCTGCTAAATGTACTGACAATGATAAACTAAAACATACTTTAATGACATTTCTATTGTAAATTGTGTCATATGTTTAAATGTATTTGGATATTTGTAATAAAGTTGCAATTTAGTAGCCTACATTAAAATTGTATTTTCTTTAAATGAAGCATCAAATAACACGCTGGTTAAATTATATTCAAGTACTTACATGTGCTTTAGTGTGTTAGTCAACACATGTAATTCTTTAAAGCATGACAAAAGATTATTAAAACTTAAAGGGTTTGTTCACCCAAAAAATAAAATTAGCCCATGATTTACTTACCCTCAAGGCATCCTAGGTGTATGACTTTCTTCTTTCAGACGAATCCAATCGGAGTTTTATTTAAAAAATGTCCTGGCTCTTCCTAACTTTATAATGGCAGTGAATGGGTGTTATTTTTCAACAATCCAAAAGAAGTCCAATAAAGCGCATCTATCCATAATAAAAAGTGCCTCACATGGCTCCAGGGGTAAATCATGGGGTAATTTTCATTTTTAGGTGAACTAACCCTTTAATAAGTTTACTATTACAAACTTCACTTTAAAAGTAGCCTATTTAAGTGTCTTAAGAACTGAAGAGTACACTTTCATACCTAAATACACTTAAGGTGCCTTTTAGGTGATTTGGTTCAAAAACATTTTTTGTTATGCTGGTTAAAAGTCTCTTCACATCCCGATAGCAATCACTAAGTTCAGTGGTCTAAATGTATGTATATGTATTTATATAATTTGTAGAAGGCAGAGGACCATAAAATGTTTGCCCAATCATTTCTGTTGGTCTGAGGGCTATGACAGGCATACCTCCATGCAGACATGATACGTCATCAGCATGTTCTATTACGCTATTGCAGACTGAGCAAGAATGGAAGGCGTTATTATTGTAATATTATGCGCTTCATACTGTATCTCTGTTTTGCCTGTGTGCATTCATGTGTTTTGGAGGAGGCGGGGCTTTGGAGAGTAATTTGCAGGGATGGTGGGATCTTATGCTTTTCAAAGCTAGCTTGCTATTGCTAGCCTCTCCGAAATCGCCTACCCTACCTTTAATATTATATTATATGCAAGTTTTTAATATACTTTTAAGATTTTAAGTACACTACAAGTGCACATTCAGCACAGTTAAACACATTTTTATTTTACAAGGGAAGCTAGTTGGCTAACCGGTTAGTCCTTGAGCTAACTGAAAAAAGATACAGTTTAACAAGGGTTTCAAATCCTGCACCTGGAAGACCACCTCTAATTAAACACAGCCAGATAGTTAAGGTTTTCAGGATTACTGGTAACTTCAAGGTTGGAGCTGTTTGGAACTCTGCAGAACTTCTCAAGGAGAAAGATTGGACACCCCTGATACAGAACAACAAATGTCCAATCTGACCATTTATAATTTTTATATATAATATGTACATATAATTTAAAAGATGTTAATGGTCTACAAACAAGGATTCTGTGGGGCAGCACTCTTCCACCATTGGACTAAGCTACTGTATTACCTTTGCTAAATTGTGACATTATATTGCTTTTGTCGTTTCCTAATTATCATTTGGAAACCAATGTTAGTGAAGTAATATTTTGATTTACATGGTAAAGTGGCTTTTCAAAGGAAGCTCATTTATCTTTGGCACAAAAATGAGACAGACATATGAGGGTGGAGAAAGACGTACACAGAAAGAGAAAGGAAGCCTAAGCCACTCTTAGGCCGTGGGTAGAGTGCTGTGTGAAAAGGGCTTCAGCCTTTGGCTCTCTGTGCATTTTAACACACCATAAATCATTCTCCTAGCCGTCCCATGTATTCCGTGAATGATATATTTTATTTACACTACAGAGGAAAACACACATGGTCGTTATTAATCATCTCCCACCTTTAATAATGATTCAACTTCCACTCATTCATCACACAACTTCTAAGCTGGGCTTAACACAAGAATAAAAAAAGAGAGAGAAAGAGACAGATGAAAGAAAACAAACAGTGCTGGCTAACAAGCAAGCTTTTTCAGACGTTAAGGAACAAAGGGACTAATAGCACCATTTTCCTATTGTGAATACAATGACAATAAAATATAGTCTGTTTATCACGTGCCTACAGGTTCTGGAATAAATACCTGAGCGTGAATGTGACAACAAAATTTTGAGTACACAATTTTGCTAACCTCACTTATGATTTTATTCTAGGTAAACATTAGCAAAGAGCCAGTCAAGTCTCTTTGTTTTCTCTCAAATGTCACTTGTAATGATAACCACACACATGTGCTATAGAAATCTACTGTGTTTCACTCTGTGGCTGCGTTAGTGTCAGAATTCATTAAAAGTGCAGTAGATGGTTATCCCTCATAACGCTGAGGCACAGCCAGACTTCAGTGAACATGAGCCGTGCTGAGGTTCTCTGTACTATCTTGGTGTGAAAAAAAATCACTTCCTGCAAGCACTTATGTCAGATACAGCCCTACATGTCTTTCAGTCGGCATTGATTTCTTCTGTTATTAGAGATTTAGCCACATATCTGTCTCACCGCAGACATTGTAAACGACACCTAACAGTACAGTCTGTTTGGATAGGCCTAGTCTCCAAATCACAAAGCTCACGCATGAAGCATATGCTTTAGGGAAGCAAGGGAGGCACGAGGGTGAAGAATGAATAGAATTGATTCTATCTAATGTCCATTTCAAGTTTCGAGTGGGCTGCAGTAGAACATCAGGCTTTGGCTGACTGAGGGATAGCTGTAAATGGCATAGTGCAGACTGTGACTGATTCTCTAGTAATTGCTTAAAGGGGTAATTCAACCCAAAATTAAAATTTTGTCATCAAATATCCGACATTCCAAAACTGGGCAATATCAGGATATAACTATGAAACACAAAATATGTTTTTAATGTCTCTTTTTAAATGAAAGTCAATGAGGTCCGATGTTGTTTTGGACCCCACTGACTTTAATTCAGTGGTTTCTCAGCCAGAGGACCAGGGCCCACTATAGGGAGCCCTCAGCAAACTTCCAAGGGGCTTCAAGATTTAAAATAAGACAAGATATTTCACTCCCTCAACATGTGTGGGAGCAGTTGTGGACCTGGAACAGTTATGTTAGTAAATTAATGTTAATGTTAATGTTAATGTTAGTAAATTAACAAAATTCGAAAACACTGTGGGCATTTTTATAATGAATAAACATTATAGGTATGCCAAACTCTGAATGAGTGAGTGAATAAGTGAGTGAGTTAGTGGGTAAATAAATAAACAAACAAACAAACTTCATCATTATCCAGTAAATCATAAGCGACTGGGAAATGTTTGTAAATTCATTGGTTAAAAGTTCTTCAAACTTCTGGAATCCTGAAATGTATTTATTTTAATTATTATTCATTTTAGTTGATTATTTTAATTGATGAAGTCACCGCATATCGCTGCTTTAAGTGTATGGAATAAACAGTTATAAAACAATATACAAACTGTTCCTCAAAATATCTCTCCTAATACAATAATCTCTTCTTATAATTTCTTCTCTAATTTTAATTTTTAGTTCAAGTATTCCTTAAACAACCTCAAGTTGTTTGGTGAGCACTGTCTTCATTTCTGTTTTGACACATTTCCTATTGAAACAGGACATTTGGGCAGGACATTGGCATAAAAAAGTCAAATTACTTTATTTACATCACATCCATCATATTTACAGAGACCGCACATTATGAAATGCTAAAGGTTTATTCAATCAACATTTGAGTACACTAGCATTTGGATTAGCTTTAAAGCTACTGTAATAGACACAGTTCAAGCTAACAGACAAGTGAAACGTTCATTAGGTCTTTAAGTGTAATTTAAATAGTAACACTCATCAAAATAGTTTAGATTTCTTGAAAGGCAGCTGTTTGAAGCCACCAGGAGGCCAGTGAAATAAAGACAATCAAGCAGATCAGCGCTAACAGCTTGTGCTCCTCCCTTCTTCCTTACAGAGGTATTCTCCCACGAAATAAACCCGCGTTACAACAGATTGATTTAAATGTCTGTGTGTTTTCCAGCACCTCTGTGGCAGACTCAACAAAAGGGATGAGTTTACAATACCACCCCTTACATCCAAGTAATTTATGGCACGCCATGCGCTCAGCAAAGTGCAGCAAAAGGCACCTGGCCTAAAGCATAAAAGAGCACAGCACCAGAAAGAGAAGGATTTACCTTGCAAAATAAAGTGGGAAGTAATTGAAACAGTGCAGAAGTGAGCTTTTGATTATGTTGTGGATGCACTCCGTCATGTCATAATGGCTCTTGTCCCCTGAACCGCAAAACCATGTATGCTTAATGAAGCAAAAACAGCTCCACATGAAACAGCTATCTCCATCTTTTGAAGGCAATATTGCTATCATAAAGCGTGCTCGGAGTAATAGAAATAAGATTTACACAGGTCCGGCTAATGCATGCTAAGGAGGTTAACTGCTGTTTCTTGACAACCCAAAAAGCGGCTCCATCTAATAAGGGTGGAAGCGCCTTTATGGTCTCTCTCTCAGGATGACTGCTTTTCACTGGCAGCGGCAAAAAGCGTTGTTTATAAGGCAGTGTGTTGAATATGCAATAAAACGGCTAAAAAACAAAACGATTCCCTTTATGCAGACAATAAATGGGGTGAATATGAACATCACTTGTGCTGTTTAAAGAGACTGCATAATTCAGTGTTTACAAGTGCCGTTGCTAAGGGTGATATTGTGATTATTGCTCATATCAATTGCACCCTATTAACACGAGCACTGTTAAATAATAGTTTTGCAGTAGAAGCTGCCATTATCATGCTGCCGTATTAAAATGACTGACATGCAAACTGTTCTGTCATACTGTATAAAGCAGTGAAGCAATAGGCCACAAGAGGCTGTGCGTCACAGTGTTTTTACCATGGGCAAGGGCCGTTCTTAGGCACAATGTGTGATAAGCAGATAAGAAATTGTGGCAATAGCAATATGTTAAAAGACAAAAATTAACTTGTTCCTCCTTTTCCTTAAAAACAGTACAGTTTACAGTCAGACATTTACAGTACAATATGAATGGGGCCACTCTGTAAACATTAAAGGTGACCTAACACACACAGTTTCAGCCAATCTCATGTTAATCTTGAGCATCTATAAAGTAGTATTGCATCCTTCATATCTCCAAAAAGTCTTTAGTTTTATCATATTTATAAAAGAAAGACACAGCTTTACGATTCTCTCCGAAAACAGCTGAGCACCTGGAGGCGCGCCGTGGGCGTAGCTAAAGAGTGACGAGCACTTGAGCGCCGACTGCCAACAAAACACAGACATTTGATGCAGTTTCACTTACTGCCTGCAGTTCCGAATCATGACCGGGATCTTTTAAAGCTGGGACCGCTCCATCTTTCAGTATCAAACGATGTGCAAATCCAGCATCGAACTGGGCCTTGTTTATAAAATGTTCATCAACAAACACACTTGTGAAACTCCGTTGCTGCCCCGAAAAAACAAACTGCATCCACTGTTTACGTAACGCTGGGTTCTTCGGGCAGCTGAACAAGGCTTTCCCTTACAACCAAAAACACACTTCTTTGGAGACATTCTTCCCAAGCAAGTCCCGTGCAGCGCTGCCGAATGAAGCACATTGATGGGCGCTGCGCACTCTTCTTCTTCTCCTCCTTCTTCTATTAAGATTTGATGACTCTGTTGAAACTGTTGTTCATCTCTTTTGGAACTCTCCATTTACAAAGAAATTTAGGCAAGATGTTTTAAGTTTCATTAGGAGTAACATTTATAATGAATGCATTCTGTTTTGGAAGGACGTAGTATTGGGTTTTATTGAGTATGAACAATCTAAATGGAAACAGTTTTATGTAGTGAATCTGATTTTGCTTCTTGCAAAATTTCACATCCATAGATGCAATATTCAAACTTCAGACCTCTCTTTCTTGTTTTTATAAAATAATTTGAGCAATACCTTTCATCGATCCAGTTGTCTCAGAACAAAACAGCTTTAAAACCTTTATCTGTCTGTAACTCTTTTCCTATCTTTAATGACATGTAAGTCTCAATTTTATTTTTTCAGTTTGTAATGTATTGAACACCCCCCTTTTTTCTTTTTTATTCTTCTTCTTTATTTGTTTTTACTTTATTGTTTTGTTATTATTGTTTATCATTTTTATGTTGATGGTTGTATTATTTTTTGTGTACTGTTCTTGATTTTTGAGCATTAATAATAATAAAAAAAAACTTTCCGAAACTTGTAAGAAACCCGGACGTGTGTATTTGGCACAAAAATACTCTGTTATACGTCCAAATTGTTTTTTGAAACTTTGGCCATGCTTAGCATGAGAATCCAACTCTTTAACAGTGTAAATAACTCTGAATGCATGAAACAGCATTAGACCTCCCCTTTAAAATACTTTTTACTTCCACTGTTAAGGTAATACTGCAACAAGACACACAATATGCATATTAACATAATTTAAGGCAAAAAAAAAATGTAGGATTTACTTTAAAAATTCCTAGTAAATTTCATAATTAATTGCAAAAAACATATATAATTTATTATGTGAGTTGTAGATTCTTTCCCTGCAGCACACACTCAACAGTTCTACAAATTACACCAAACAAAATTTGGCCAAGTAATACATTTTTATTTTCCTCCACCAACAAAAAAGAAGTTGAAGCACTAAGATTTTCCATTTCCTGATCCTTAATATCTTAAGTAATTATGGAACAACACTCTTAGTAATATAGTTGCTGTGGCGTTTGAAAGAACAAAATAAGTTCACATCATATCTTACAGATAGTATTATACAGTATTACATTTACTTCATAACTATTACTTTTCTGTGACTGTTTTAGGCCCCCTCCCGTTCTATCCACGCACATTCAGCCTTGTTATTCACAGCAATCACATTCCACCGAAATGTCCCACAGTCCTGACAAATAACCATTAACATGATTTTTCCCCCCTTTCCCACTTTTGCCTTCTCAAATTTGGTCTCTCCCCTATTTGTAAAGATGATGTATTGGAATCCATGAGCCTATAATCCTATTAATACAGCTCTTGTCCGTGTTACATTTATTTTCCTCCTTATCTTCTGCTCTGGCCTCCCCTCTCTCTCCTCTCTCGTTCTCTCTCCTCTTGTCCCTTGGCTGACCCCGGCCCACGTACTCTCCTCTCTGAGCTGAGAGAAATTCAGATTGATACCAAATATAATGGTCATTGCTGGTTTCATAACAAGCTTCCTGATAGTGTGATCAAGGGCTGTTTAGCTTGAATGACTGCGTCAGTCATCTTCTTGAACTGAGGGCAGACTCATGCCAAACCGGAGAGAGCTGGATGGGAATGTTTACAGTGTCATTCTGTGAAACGCCATCGATACTTGACCTTTCTGCTATTATGTGACTACGACAATACAGGCCAAATAGTTGAAGAGAAAGCTCAAGGAGTCATACTTTTTAAAATTCTACATAAACATCACATTAAAATGATTTGTGTACACAGCATACTCACATAGCAGCAGTGCATGATGGGAGTTTACTGTAACTCATTTCTAAAAAAGGGGAATAGATGCATTTCATCCTTTAACCAGATTGCCCGGACATCTGCCTTGATGTCTGCATAGGCGATAAAGGCCCCACAAACACGTAATCCTAATGGAAATCCTTGTCATACATGCCCCAGTAACGGTTTATGATTCTGACCATAAGCGCCAATCCAAACCCAGTCCTCCAAACCTATAAACCAATCAGTTCCACAGCCAAATCCAAATGAATCAATTCCAAACTCTTCAGATGGCCACAGACGCGCTCGCTTACCTATCATCCCAGTGAGAACACCCGCAAATAGAGTATTTTTACAAGCTCAGAGCGTCTCATGGGGTGGAGATAGAGTCTAATGAATGTGAATGGATGGGCCTTGAGTGAAGTGAAGACATGTATTTACACAGGATCTAGAATCTTTTTTACATGCTGAGAGGAATAGGACAGTTTACTAATGGCGCTTTTCCACTGTGTGGTACGACTCGGCTCGGTACGGCAGTGGAAAACCCCCCAAAAGTGAACCGTACGGAGCCGTACCGTGCCGTACCATGCAGTGGAAAAGCGCCATATGTGCTTCACAGGATGAGGGAGAGTTCCTGATGGACAATAAATGAACCACATTAGCCAATCACAATCTCATGGAGGAAATGTGTCATGTTGTGCAGGCATTTGAATGTGAGAGTTTAGTTTTACAGTATGTGCTTACAGTAAATGCTCACAATGTGCCTTTTCTCTCATGTTAGCAAAAATACGGCCATGTCTACGACAGTCTTCTGTGATACCAACACAGCTCATTATGAAAATGTATACTATATGGCAAATATGTGCAGATTTACAGTCTGTGAAATTCTTTAGCAGTTTATATTCTTCTTTTATTAACATAAATTAATATTCAGAGGCACCAAATATGTGGTGATTAGTTGTCATAGTCAGAACCAGACAAGATCTGCTCAAATAGAAAGAAACATTTGCTCAGAGAGGTATTGTGGTGGATGTCAGTGAATGAGGGCAGAACAATAAAAGTGAGGCATTGAAGGAGTAACTGAAAAGTTTAATGTGGCTTTCAGTTCACCCCATAATGCTTTGTGACTGATGAAACATTTCCCATGATTCACAGAGGCCTCTGTCAGCAGTGATGTAAAAAGCCCTAGAGGCAAGGACCGGCACCTAGCCTCACAGTTTCAATCTTAATTTGTTCCTCAACAGAGAGAGAGAGTTTATAATGGCAATGGAATTTTACCTCAGAAAAATCTTAAGGAATTTAAAATGGGAGCAGAATTTATGGAATTTGTTAATGGCTGCAAAAACAGGACTGCTCGGACATCACACTGGCATGCAGAAATGTGTCATTTATTAAAAATCATGTTAAAAAAGGGTTCAAATATTTATAGGGCTGAAATGTGAGGTCATTTTCAATGTCTTTATGTTACACAAATAAACCATTTATGCAGCATGTGGTTAAAAAACAGGATTTTCAGGGAAGACACTGACCAACAAGAAATTATGTTTCATTTACATATCAGTGTCTGTGACACACACACACACACACAATTGCCTGATGTAAAAATAACTGTGACAAAAACAGAACCACCCTGAGTCCCTCATAACCTCCTGTTTGTAACTGGAAAAGGAACATGTTATAATGGTGCAGAGGGAAGAGTGGAGAGCAAATGGAAGCCCTCATTAAAACATCTCCAGCTGTATAGTGGAGAAAAAACTCAACTGAGATGCTCAGTGATGTTAACAGAGATCAAATGGAAAGGTAGTGCGAAAAAAAGAGGCAGGTTCATTACTCTTGAAGAGGGTAAAACACACAGAGACACCTCTCATACAGAGAGAGCTATAATGGGTCAAGCAGCTAATGAACATCAGGCAGACAGACAGACCAATAGGGCGGTTATGATGGGAAGGAGGAACGAGAAACAGACAGCGAGAGAGCCTCTAGGTCCAGCCTTTGAAGATGTCCGGGTCACATCGGAAAGCACAGATCCTTTGTTCTCCTTCTCTTTTATAATTTGATCACTTCCTATACTTGGAGATTTTCTTTAAAGAGAAATAACATTCTAAAACCCTGTTTGCAACTGGTACTAACATACCAGGTGAGCAGAGTTGACAAGATGACAACATTAAATACAGGTGCAAATTATGTTTTGTGATGAGATCACATTTAGAGGGAGTCAAAAATAAATAAACCTAGATGCCAATCAATCATTGCACTATAATACAAAGGTTTTAATGTTTGTTTAAAATAGTGTTGTCAAACGATTAATCGCAATTATATTTATTTATTTATTTATTAGAGTTTCCCTGGGATGTCTACGAGACTGAGTCGGGGCCCTTGGTTCAGAAAGGGTTGACAAGCCTTGCCCTGTATGATGAAAGGTAACAAAATTATGATGTTTTTCTCTGCTCATATGGCAATAAATTGTATCATAAACTGTATTGTCTCTCAGTCTGTGTCTCTCTCAGGTGAGAGCTCCTACACACAGAGGAAATGAGGGGGAAAATGATGATCCCCCTACCAGGCCTAATGTTTTTTTTTCCCTTCTCTCACTCTACATGCCCCTCCTCTGTTTTTCTCTCTTGTCTGCCAAGATGCAAGACTCTCTGGCCAGGATGACAGAAAATCGAGGTTGCGGTTGCTGAAATCCCTCCTGTGCCTTCAACTCTAAACACAGGTTCAGATGTCAGCCTACAGCTACGCACAAAACTACAGTAAAAAAAAACAAAAACATTACTGCCATTTTTTTCTTTCCCAGTGTCAATCCAATTATGTCTCAAGCAGAGTACTGGCAAAACAAGGTGGGTAGTATCAATTCCAGAGAGTTTTACCTTCAGTCTTTCATTCAAACTCGTTTATTAAAATAAAGCACAGGAAAAAGTTATCAATCAATATCACATGCACTAAGCAGGTGGTTTTTGTCCAAAATATAATTATCCAAATTGTTTTGTTTTGTTACACAAAAAAAAAAATAAGTACAATATGGATTTATATACTTTCCATTTATTTGTATTTATTCAAGTAGATGAGAATGAAGTGCTTTTTGTTTGCTAAGTGTAACAGATATGTTAAAACTGACAACATGGTATAACATGCAATATGTTATTTCACTACACAATCTATAGAAGAAAAACAGAAATCCTCACCATATAATCAAACACTTTACCAGCTCTAGAAATACTACGAGTGTAAAATGACATTTTTCTTCACAGTGAAAATAAGCATCTGCCTTTGATATAAGGATACACATTTCGGAGTAATGATGCTAAAAATTCAGTTTTGCATCACAGGAATACATTACATTTTAAATAGTGTTGTCAAACGATTAATCGCAATTAATCGCATCCAAAATAAAAGTTTTTGTTTACTTTGTTTGTTTGTTTAATACATGTGTGTGTATTGTGTATATTTATTATGTATATATAAATACACACACATACAGCATATATTTAGAAAATATTTACATGTATTTATATTGTATATATTTATATAATTTATATCATATATAAATATATTGAATATATAAATGTAAATTTTTTCATAAATGTATACATGCATGTGTGTGTATTTGTATATACATAATACATATACACAGTACACACACACATATATTATGTAAACAAAAACATTTATTTTGGATGCGATTAATCACGATTAATTGTTTGACAGCTCTATTTAAAATATATATTCATCTATGTATCAACTACCACAGCAGATATTTTAAGGCATTTAAAACCATTGTACCGGCATAGTAGTGTCGGTGTGAACGAGTGCATTTATATATGCATAATAAATATACACAGTACACACACATATATTATGTAAACAAAAACTTTTATTTAGGATGCGATTAAAATTTTAAAACCTTTATTTGTGGAATACATGAATTTGCAAAAAGTATCTTATACTCACTAAGGCTGCATTGATTTGATCAGAAAATGCAGTGATATTGTGAAATATTATTAAAATGTAAAATACCTGTTTTGTAATTTATTTTATATGGCAAAGCTGAGCAGTCATTACTCCAGTCTCCATTATCACATGATCCTTCAAAAATCATTCTAATATGCTGATTTCATATTATCAATGTTAATACTACGAGTGTAAAATGACATTTTTCTTCACAGTGAAAATAAGCATCTGCCTTTGATATAAGGATACACATTTATTTAAGTCAAAAAAAAAAAAAAAAAAGATGTTGCCACTTGTAAAGGTCTATTATGAATGACTAAGAGTCTGGTAGTAGGGAAATGCTGCTTGAAAACACATCCTCATTTCAGACAGAGCGGATCTACGGCTGCAAGTGAAAAAAAGAGAAAAGCCTCCATCAAACCTTGCCTTTACTGCTTATAGCATTATCTATCTTATGTGTATCATAAAAGGAGAGTAATTCATCTATAAAGTAATAAACTCCAGAATAAGAAGAGCATATATCCTGTGTAACAATACACCTCGCTAGGATAGATTAAACATGACAATATGATTTACAAAGTTCACCTATAAATCACCAGAATATCTAATAGGTTGACTATTCGAGTCAGAGGTGATGCTGAAGTCTTTATCCGGCAGCGGCGGGTCGCAAAAAATGTCTGACATCAAGCGTACGGGTCCTGCCACGGTGTCACATGACGCACTGTATCATTCCTCTGTTAATAAAGGCATGGCCGGCAGAAGGGCTTCAGAGCACAGGCAAAGTTATGGAAAATATTTCTCTCCCAAGGACATGGCACCAGATGTGCAAAGACTTATGGGAGCAATCATAGGTGGCCAAGGCTCGGGCTGTGAGGCCTTATTAAGTCAGGCTGCAATCCAGCACCTTCAACTTATTAAGCTGTCAAGAGTTGCAATGATTAAAACCAAGGAAAGGTCACAAGCAGACCTTCGGCATTGTGCAAGGGCTGGTATTTTCTTTAGTAGTGCCGGCCCTAATGAAGACATTTTACACTTGCAGGTGGGATTTGATGAAATGGCTCTTTAGCAACGAGCTCTTGTTCTTTCTCTTCCTCTCCTTTTTTTGTATGTCCGAGAGGCTTGGGCAAATCTTCAAAAGTTTCGTCTTTTTTTCCTCCCTCACCTTAACTGAAGGTGGAATACAGAGAAATTAACTTATTCTGAAAGACAGGATGAATGGGAGAAAGAGAGAGAGAGGCCTGAAAGAGAATCAAAATCATTTCTTTCGCCAACACTCGACAACCGGTTTCACTCTCAGATGGTTTTGCATACGATCATCCGCGGAGATCAAAGCCGAGAAGGCCACGGTAATAATTACCGGCTGGGTGCGAATGCAGAAACGTTCGCCTAAATATCAGCGAGCACGTTCTGCTGGTGAAGGGATTTTAATGTCTGCCGGCTTTGTGCCATCATCTGCCTACGGAGATTAAAGAAACACAGCAATCCGCCAAGAGTTTTATTGAGAGCTGTCACTAGTACACGTCTCAATGCCCGAGGTCCGGGTGTGTTCCTGATATATTCACCTGCCAGGTCGGATGGTGCGGTTTGTGGAGTGGATTGGCGCTAAGTTGTGTTGAAAGGGCAGCTCGCTTGCCTGAGGGTCAGAGGACTGGTTATCTGTCGTAACAAGGCTTATTTTAGCCCAGACAAGATGTCAGTAATGACATCTTCACTTTTGTGACACTTCGCCTAGTTTGACCTCTCTGAAACAAGAATGTAAACCGCGAAGCCACAAAGACTGAACTATGTTCCTACAGAAGCTACAGCTTGGTGACATGGTGTAGTCGATTTCAGTAATATAGCTCTGGATATTGCTGAAACATAAGGTGGAAAAAAGGAATGGTACGTTATGTGCCTGTCTCATTTCAAAGCGTGCCCTTGACATCTTTGTAGATTGGCTTTTTTCTCTTTTTCCTGCATTGCCCAGGACACTGCTACAGCTGCAAATTGCCAATGACAGATATGCAAAATGGGGGTCATACAAAGTTCTCAGCCATTTTATAAAGGAGACACATATACTGTGTGTCTGTCAGCTTGCTAGAGGTGCTGTGTGACCTCTAAAAACTATTTTCATATACTGAAATATATATTGAATAGCACATATTGCTGTATCTCCAAATGAGGAATCCCATGTAGCGAGAACTCATTTAGCTGTTCTTGAGGCTAGTGTCACTGTCAAAGTTGAAATGAGAACAAGCAAATGTGGTTTAGGGGCACACGGTTTCCAACGTTGTCTTACAAAAGTTACTCGCGCTCTGTGAAATGCCAGACTTTTCTTTAAGTACACTGGGAATGACTCTTTGACTCCTTCACTTCACAACATTAGCAAACAACTGTCAACCAAAAAAATAAAAAATAAATCCTGGCATCCATGCATTGGTTAACGTTCTTTTCTTTAAGGTTACGGTGACCCATCTACACGCTGCGGGATCTGCACATATAGTCAAAGTTGCTGAGATGCCCCCTTCCTTAGGCTTCAAATGTCCTAATTACTCCTGTGTGCCTCACAGGTCAAGCCGTGCTTTCCGTTCTAGCCTGGCACCATAAGAGTATTCTCCACTCCATTAGCATGACATTTCAATGCACAGGGCTAAATGTTCCCACTCCTTAAACTCTCAGCCTCCGAGGATTCTGTGGCCTACATAAAAGACTCAGCTTAGACCTAAGCTGCTCCTTTTTGCTGTTGGGGGAAAATGCTATCTGAGAACTGAATGAGAAAAGTTTGTTCCAATTGAGGCAAAGCAGAGAAATGGAGCTATGACCGTGTTGCATTTATGTAAAATGCCAGACACTGTGAAGCTTGAGGAAAAAGAGGTATACAGACTTAGGGACACAACTTCGGGAATTCATGCAAAAATGAAAATGATTCACTCACCCACAAATTGTTCCAAATCTTTATGACATTCTTCTGTGGAACACAAAAGAAGATATTTTGAAACATTTCATGGTTGTTTTTTTCTACACAATGAAGCCCAAATATTACAAAGCAGCAGCATAAAGTCATACGATAGCTTTGTATGAGAAAATTGCATCATTATTCACTAAAAATCTTGACTTTCCAAGGTATGAAAATGAATTTCTTTATATATACATATCTAGTTCCCAACATCAGCTCGTTGTCTATATGATTTGGCTGAAGACTGGTAAGTAATTTTGGTTTGTTCATTACATAAAGCTATCGCATGGCTTCAGAAGACTTGCAATATAGCACATGAGCCATATGGACAACTTTCATGATGCTTTTGTATTCTTTCCACAGCTTTAACACTCAAAACCAGAGTAACTGCACTAAAAACAGAGATCAACACATTACCCAAAATTTCCTTTCTGTGTACTGCAGAAGAAAGAGAAAATGTCAATCATTTTTAAAACAACATGAGGGTGTGCAAATGATGACAGAATTTTCATTTTTTGGATAATCTATCCCTTTAATGATTGTGTGTACAATACCATCAATAATGTTTCAATGATGCACAACATCAGAGAACGTGCATTGTATGATACTGTCTGAAAATTCATTCAAAAGAAGCCTTGAATCGTTTGAATCAATGTTGTCTGGTGGGTTAAAACCAAATGGCAAGAATTATCAAGAGAGACAGCAGATGAGTATGATGTGTAAATGCTGTTAAAAGACTTGCCTTCCATTTCAAGTGCAGCAGCGCACCTCATTCACCTTATTCGCATAGCAGAATCTATCAAGGATTTAAAAGCTCTGCCCATCCCTTTTTCATTCTCTCTTTCTCTCTTTTTTCTAACAGTTCCCAGGATACCTTTTGCTGCACCTGAAAGCTCCCGTTACCTGAAACAAATTGCCTGAAGAAATCTGCACTGCTTCTGGTCCTAAAAATGCAAAGGAGATGCAGAAACTGGCATGCTAAATGAACAATACTCTCATGTTTCTGCTCTTTAAAAAAAAACACCCAGCTTAAGTCACAATAAATATATAAATAAAAGATGAGAAAGTAACTTTGTAGTCTCTGTGCACTTGTGGTTTGTGCTCTGGGCAAAAACCAGCACCGTTGCGCGATAACTCCCCTGCACGAAAGCATATCGACACACTGCTACAAGATGGAGTTTCACAGTGTGTTTTGAGGGAATATGATATGAAAAGATGTTAGCGACGCAATTTTCATCACAATGGTTGGATGCGAGATGCTCATTTAAAGACATAAGAATCGATGGGCTGTTTATCCCTGAGACCCGCTGTGCCGCATCCAGCTTCATGTCTCTTTAATTTGCTGCTTGGAGAGCAAACATTACTCTTTTGCTATGTGAAATATGCAGTGATATCTTACATATACATGAGACTACCAAACACTTCTTAAAGAGAGATAAAACGTATTTACACATCATGTTGAATGACTGAATTAGAGAATCCATGAGGCTACGATGCTAAAAGCACAAGTTGGAAAGAAGAAAACCCTTGGGTGAACTCTTATAGAGGGGATCTGCATGCTAGATATAGTTATAAGACGGGAAGCCGGCTGGGGAGCCCATCCTAATGCAGTCGGAATGTCAGAGGAGAGAGCATCCCTTGTTTCCTTTTCCCCTCTTTCCTTTTCTCTATCCGTGCCGTTAGAGAGCTCATTATAGAGTATGCAGAACTCTGGAAGAATGAGCGAGTGAGAATTGTAGGATTTCTGTACAGCTGTAAGCTAGACTGCCATTCTCCCGTTACAGTCGGTTACTGACAGTCTATTGATTGCCAGCTTTCCAATGATTCAAAATCAGTTTTGGGATTTTGCTTACTTGCGACTTGTTGAGACGTGTAGCCATTAATCCAGAGATGTGATTGCAGATCAACTTTTTAGACGGAGCCACTAATGACTTCATAAATATCTCAGATGGATGGGGAACTTCGAAAAACTCTGGCTTAATCACTTTTAGCCCTGTTGCGCTAATAAAGATTTCAAATCCCCATCCACTCCTGGAAATGCTTTGAAAGATGTCAGGCTTATAATGATAGACCGGTTCAAAAGGTAACCTTGTGCACACCACCTATTGCGGCAAGGCCTGCAGAACAATGCGGAGCTCCGCTGAATAACAAATTTCTCTGAAAAAAAGCAAGGAAGAAGACATGAAATATATAAATAAAATAGCTGGGTTCACTCCGAGTTCATCGGCGGAAGGCCAGCAGTAAGACAGGGGAGCAGGAAGAGAGAAAGAAGAAGGCAAAACAGGAAAAACTTTTCTCTTTCCCCTCACTGGAGCCGTGCCCCCTGCTCATAGGTGTTGCTAAAATGATTAGCTGCCAGCAATCAGCCTGTCGCCGAATCAGCTTTGAACTGGTCAGGGTCGACTTATCACATGACCGGCAGCCGTTTGCGGCGGTGGGCTGAGCCACACTGTCAGGTGAGAGCCGGGGCGAGAGGCTTGGTATGGATTCTGTAGCGTAGGCAAGTGCACACACGCACACATTCGTACGAATGACGGCAGGTAGACAGAAGGAGGTCAATAACAGAGGCCGGGCTTATCGTCCCGTTTTCACGCTCACCTCACTCAGGGTTCATCGCTTGTAGCAGCTGGGCAAGATGTGTGTGGGTGCGGGTGTGTGTTTGTATGCAGCGTACACCATCCCAATTACACATAAACATCTCCTGGGTCTGCTTTCCAGCTGAAACATCAGTGGAATACCAACAGATGAAAGTGTTTTTTGCCCTCTCTTGTTTTTTTTACCACATCACCTTTTCCTGTGGTTTAACACATCCGTGGCCCACCAACAACCTCTCCCAGTGGAAGCGCTGAACTGAGAGATGACCCCAGTCATCAGACCAGGCTGATTTGTGGGGATACGCTCTCTCTCCTCCTGAGACAAAGTTTCAAGCCTTCACCTTACTGCCTTTTTCTGTCTCACAGCCATCCATGCAAAGCTTCGACTAAACTCAACTCCTGCAGATTGGCAACGAGACAATGAAACAGAAATGTGCATGCAGGGGCGTTGCGTTCCTGCTTTTCGAAAAGGCACCAGTCACAGACTTTGCTCAGTTCTCAGATGAGAAAAGAAATAAAACAAACAAACAAACAAAAAATACAACAAAAATGTATAATATTTAAATATAGATTTAATTGGAATTGTAAATGAATAAATTATCTAATTAAATATATAATTTGTTGATTTACAATAAAAAAAAATAAATCCAATGAAATTCTAATTAAGCTTTTGTAATTTCATACACATAAATTATAAATACATGATCCAAATCAAAATAATCTTTCCAAATGCATAAATTGTATTTATAAAAAATAAACCTATCTACTACAATTCAGATTAAAAAAAAAAATGTTTTTGAAGTCTCCTGTGCTCATCAAGGCTGCATTTATTTGATAAAAAATACTGTAAAAGCAGCAATATTGTGGAATATTATTACAATTTATAATAATCATTTTCAAAGTGTAATTTATTCTTGTGATGGCAAAGCCTTCTCCTTCAAAAATAATTTGAATATGCCTATTTGGTGCACAAAAGAAACATTTATTATTATTATCAGTGTCGAAAACAGTTGTGCTGCTTAATATTTTTTATGGAAACCTTGACACATGTTAAATCCCCATGATTCTTTGATGAATAGAAGACCAGCAGACCAGCAATTATTATAAATACAAATCTGTCGTAACATTATACATGTATTTACTCACACATTTGATCAGTTTAATGTATTATTTAGTATGTATTTCTTTCACCAAAAAAACAAAAAACTTTTGTATATAATGTATAAGTATATAAATACATGAATGTCAGTTGCATTACATTATTGTTGCATTATTAAGGTATTATTATACATCGTGATGATGGGAAAAAAAATATATAAATAAAAAATATGTGTGTGTGCTAGAAAGAGCAGTGATTTGTTGAATGAATAAACATTGATTCGTGCCATAATTGTGTGATTCTATGTTTGTACAAATAAGATATGATGACAGTTTTGTCACTTCCTTTGAGCTGTTGTGAACAAAACGTATATGCGAGTTATGCGAAAATTTGTCATGAGGTGATAAAATGAACATTGATTAATTTGTTTAATATCTGTTCTCCTGTGAACGTTGACTGCTCTAATGTGACAATACAACACAAGTCCCATATACAGTATTATACAGTGTGCTCTGTTCAGACAGCATACAGTAAGTGTTAATGGCTGCATGTCACATCCACCTGGGTTCATATGCTTGTTTGTTTGGCACTCTGTCACTTTGAATTGCTGGCAAGTGGCACCAATGCACACTGGCATCATGCCCTCAGGGGTGTAATAGTTTCTCTCACTCACCCATCACAATTATCATGCCACAACCACTCAGTGCTCATTGGAGGTCATGTCTGAATGACAGCTGCCACTGCTTTCTGATTACCCCCACCTGGGAGAGAATTAAAGACAAATAAACCAGCGGTAAATGGTGTGTGTGTGTGTGTGTGTGTGTGTGTGTTTGTGTTTGATGTGGCCACCCCGCAACCTCTTGTTTCCTCATGTCTATCCAACGCAGTGGAGGCACTCCAACTGACTGTACAGCCCCAGAGGAAGGTAAAGATGTCATTACCTGAATCTCAACATCAGCCTTAGCTAACAGACCTAGCATTTTGAAGTTAATGGCAATATATTTACAGATTATCTCGGAAGATACATTCACACCAATAATTTTATAAGACACGTGCCCTTTAAGATAGCATTAACAACGGCCCTGAACAGCATCAGAAGTGCACACAGTCATAAATAAATAAGTTATTATTTATTATATTATATGTATAAATGAAATTATATATTCTCTAGAGAATGAAATTGGATGATAAAATTAGACTCTAGTAATTTGTCATTGAGAATAAAATAAATTATTAATTTTTTTTAGGAATTTTCAGTGTTAAGAGTTAATCTTTTTAAAACAATATTCAATTCAAATGTATTTATACCTCTTTTATATTCTATTGAGCAGTTTTACAGAAAAAAAGTGCTGAATATGTAGATAAAAAAGATATAGCCAAACAGTAGTAATAGTAGTGGTAACAACAACAACAACAACAATAATAATAATAATTATTAATTAATTAAAATAATAATTTATAATTATAGTATGTCCATATAGCCTTTGTTAACGGCAAAGGCAACAGAATGGTAGGGTTTTTAGTTTTATTTTTATTTTTTTTTGGCATTTACTTTATGGTTCTATGTAGTGTTGGTTTTGGCGGCCTGTTTTAATTTTAGTTTTAGTCTAGTCTTTGTGTGAAGCTGTCATTTTAGTTTTTATTAGTTTTAGTCACGTTCATACTCTTTTTAGTCTAGTCAAGTTTTAGTCAACTAAAAGTCTGAGCATTTTAGTCTTATTTTAGTCAGAATTATCCATGACTATTTTCGTCTAGTTTTAGTCGACGAAAACTGATGACATTTTAGTCTAGTTTTAGTCGACGAAAACTGATGACATTTAGTCTAATTTTAGAAAATGAAAATTGTATTTTAGTCTCTTTTTAGAAATGCAATTCTATTTAACCCAGTCAATATAGTATAAGTACCTAGTAGTACAGACGAAACCAAAATTTTCTTTTAGCCAAACCCATTTCAAACAAAGTTATCTTATTATATTATTGTTACCTTATAGACTCAAGAATACAT
>NW_015546072.1:240140-240434 GCF_001515605.1 Sinocyclocheilus anshuiensis | reverse complement strand
CACGTGAAAGTGAAACCTGAGCGGTGAACTAATTTTCGGCAGCCGGAATTTCAGTGCATCTCTAATTATTGGCGACATTAGAAATGGATATTATATAATAGCTGCTTTTTTGAACATTTTAGCAATTTAAAAATATTAAAAAATACACAGCACACAGCACCCCTGCTCTCGACAGATGCGGCACCCCGGTTGGGAAACACTGCGCCTGCATGTGCGACCTGTGGGGCTTGAGGAAGTGACGTCGCCTGCGTCTGCGCAGTGCGACCTGATGCAGCCCCTGAAGTGAGACACAGG
>NW_015546072.1:239812-240119 GCF_001515605.1 Sinocyclocheilus anshuiensis | reverse complement strand
TATTCGTCAACAATATTGCATTATACATTTAATTATAGTCATCGTCACATGACCAGCATTTACGTTGCGTCTCGTCTTCGTCACGTGATAAAGGTTCGTTGACGACGATATTTAGTCATAATTTTCGTTGACGAAAGCAACACTAGTTCTATGAAGACCATTTAACATCAATAAAAGATTTCCAAGGCACAACTAATTATGTACAGTGTTAAAAGGATCTTCAGATCATTATTGCTCTTCACACTTGTGTGTGTGTGTGTGTGTGTGTGTGTGTGTGTGCGGGTGTGTGTGTAGAATTATGGTATTG
>NW_015546072.1:220311-238350 GCF_001515605.1 Sinocyclocheilus anshuiensis | reverse complement strand
TTATTTGTCTTTACACTTGTGTGTGTGTGTGTGTGTGTGTGTGTGTGTGTGTGCGTGTGTGTGTGTAGAATTATGGTATTGCTTCAATAACCTCCTTTTGAAACTTTTATTTTTAAGAATGTAATATTTATACATGTATAAATTCAACAGCATCTAGCCCATATGCTGACCAACCATCCGGTAGTCCCAGTGCTCCCTATGGCCAGTCCATCCCTGCCTATTGCAAATATTAATCAATTCAACATCAGCTCTCTTAGGCAAGTCCATGCAGCATTGAATGGGGATTTTGCTGGCAGTGGGGTCCACACCATGGTTAACATGTGTCTCGGTCATTTAGCATGCGAGGCGGGTATCATGCCATGATGACTTTTAACCCCAGAAGAGGGAACTTGACGGCGGACCTCAGGGGAGAGCCGCATGGTAATGGTAATTTCAGAGTGAAATGTAGTCCCTGGTAGAAAGGTCAAGGTATCAGCATAATCCCCCTTGAGCCAGGCTTAAGGCCTTTTCGGGACCGCCAGTACAAGACTGACCCCCATTCTCCTCTGCAGATCCTCCAGATATCCCTGCACCTTCCAGTCCCACAGAGAGAGAGACCAAGAGCTGTAGAGCGCCGTGTTGGAGAGAGGAGGGGGTCTGGTAAGATGAGTGGAACACTGAAGGATCGCTCCACATCCCAATGAGAGAATTTGGTGTGGAAGTGAGTTTGTGTATGCAAGTGATCGATACCAACAACCCATCTCGCTTGTCTCGAACACACACACACACACATATGAATGCACCCAGGGTGCAACAGTGCTGTCTCACTCCGCCTCGTAATGAGTGTGTAGGCTCAACACTGGCAGATGGGAGAAATGCCACCATTGCAGAGCGTGTCACTCAGCTGTGATAAGATGTATTAGAGAGGAACCGCTCCTTAAATCATGAGAGTATAAGCATATGTTGTTTGTGCTACTTTCTTTGCTTCTGGCTGGATTTTTTTCTGCCTGCTTTATTTGTGAACTTGCTGTGATGTGGCGGTTCTTCAACAGCTGGCTCAGTCAAAGATGTTTAATCTGGGTAAATTTAAGGGAAAAAAGGAATCGGAATCTGAGACAAAATGCTAAAAATGGCTAAAAGAGCCGTGAAGTGATGTGCTGCTGTAGGTCGGCAGACTAACATAACACATATCTGTCAGAAAGCAAAGCTATTTATCCAACACTGCCCACATATTGTCATAAAAGGAGCTCTAAATGAATGTTTGGGAGGAGCATGCAAAGCTTATCCTGTCAATCAAAACACAAGGACATACATTAACATTCAAAAGTTTGGAGTTTAGTAAGGTTTTTTTATGTTTTTGAGAGAAGTCTGCTCACCAAGGCTGTGTTTATTTGATCAAAAATACTGTAAAAACAGTCGGATTGTGAATTCGTATTACAAGTTTTCTATTTTTATGCATTTTAAAATGTAATTTATTTATGTGATGGTAAATCTGAATTTCTAGCAGCCTTCACTGTCATATTATCCTTCAGAATGTATTCTACCTACATATGTAGAAAACAGTTGTGCTGCCCAATTTGGTGGCTTGTATGTATGTATGTATGTATATAAATGTCTGTTCTTACAAAAATAAATACATAAATAAAACATTTAGACACTTTAGTCAAAATGTGAAGACTTCAGATGCAAAAACCTCTAAGTCTGTCTGAGATTTTTTTTTCTTTTAAATGAGCATTTTTATCAGGCTCCTATGTTTACGTTCACTTTAATGTCAAAGAAAACGTTATTAGTCAGATATAAAAATTTTTTGAAAAATGTCCTGATAAAAATGCTCATGTAAAAGAAAAAAGGTTTTTGCATCTGAAGTCTTCACGTATACATTTCACTGCATTACTGTATATAACAAAATATCAAAACCAGTGGCGTTTAATTCAAAAGATGAAAGCACAAGCACAGTTCAGTTTTCAAGTTAACATTTCACAAAAAAGAATATTAAGGTAAAATTAAAGGATATACTTGTCAAAATGCAGATAAAATAGTGTCATTTCCTGATTACCAAAAAGAAGCTGCCATGTTTAAAGTCAATATGATGTAACTACACCTGTGGTTACTCTGCCAGGATACCTCTGTGGGAAATAAAATGCCTTCAATGATCCACTACAAATGACCTTGGGACCTGTTGATTAAAAATAATAGTTACGTTAGTTATGAGACAAGCTCAGAAGCTGCACAGGGGCAAATACATTTGGTTGAAGTGTGGCTTAAGTGTCCAAATACTTTTTTGGAACACGCTATGTTTAATTTCATGCTTTCACACCTGTGTACAGTACAACACGGATATTGTCACCTTCACAAACTGCTTATCGATTACTCTGCACAAAAGTGCTCTGGTATCTCAACAGAGGGCGAGTTAGACAGAAAACAAGGGAGTGGGAATGACAGGAAGAGATAACTATTAATTTCCCCTCAATCGCTCCATTAGGGGAAAGAGAGAGAGAGAGAGAGAGAGTGAAAGGGGGGCACAGAGACACTGGGATAGTTTTACAGAGAAGTGCTATTTAAAAGCTGTAAAGTTGGGAGGCTAGGCCCATCTAAACTGTGTTTTCATAATAAAAACAGTGTCAGGGCTAATTTCCCCCACAGACAGCATTTAACAATGAGCGATGCAGCAGGTTTTAGGACGCTGCCACGAAACACGATCCCAGGAGCATTAAGCATACTTTCAAACATGTGGGAATGCTTTCGTTCTGACATAAAAGTCGACCTATTCCCAAGCGGGAAGCCTAGCTACCTCCAAATAATGTTCGTTTTGACAACTCTCTGCACTGTTTTGTCCAGAATTAACCTTGAGACAACCCTGCATCTTTGAAGCTTGGGCTCTGATGTGAGGAAAAAGCCCAGTCGAGGTCAATAACGCTGACGATCACGACGGCATTATTGAAAAATGGCCCGTGGGCTCGAATTTTGACCCTGGTGAGGTGATTGCCACAAAGTGTGAAGGGATTTGAACTCTATTTGAACCTCGGTCATTAAGTGGAGAAAGAATGGTGACATTACACCAGTGTGTACATTGTAATCATTATAATCACCGAGCCACAGTGGCTATAGTGTACAACAAGGGGTTTCCGAAGAGTTCAATGCAGCGAATGCACAAGGAGGACACATGTGGCGTGCAAAAGAACAGCCCGTCTACAAAGCGCCTATCAAAACAAGGCAGGAAGCATTCGATAAAGCAGGCAAGATGGAACGAAACGCACCTTGGTAAAGCAAAACATCGATGGGAAGAGGATCAATGGGACACTTGTAATGGATGGCGATGGATTTTGCGGTTTAATATTACATCTAGCAGGTCGAGCATTAAAATATCTCTTCCGAATAAATGTTAACCTATAATCCCTCTGCTAAGAACACCTGCTTTGTTTGTCCTCACAGCCATCGATTCCACTTTATTGAATGCTCAAACACAGTGCACCTAGATTGATCACCACTAATTAAACGTTCTCTGAACGTCCCCTTTCATGTTTCATACGCTGATGTTTATTTGCAAACCATCTGATATGGTAAGCTCCGGTTGGGTAATGCATTTCGATGTAATATGCTTATTTTCCTCTCTTGATTTTGCCAGGGAAAATCAGTGGGCTTGACCTGTGCTCTCGACCTCTAACCCCTGACCCTGACACATCTGACCAGGCTTCACTCCAGGGGCGGCAAATTAATACAGGGGCCGCAGCTTGTTAATTGTCGAAAAGATTGGCTAACTGATTCATCACCTCAGTCATGGCCAATGCTTTGGTTTCACCCCTCTGAGATCCCATAGGGCATCTGTAAGCAACCCCAGCTGCGCTCTCGCCCATAGCTGATGTTTGCGGCGTAATTATTCAGTATTGGCCCCCTTATTAATCAAGTCAATGCTCCGCATTTTAAATGGAAATTGCGGGATTAATACAAGCATTCATTTTGTCTGGGCGAAATCGTGATGGCTTTAGCTCTGCTAATCAAATTGGAATAAAAAAGCATGCTGAGAGGAGGGGATGATTGAATTAGGAGAGGCACTTGGGCCACCCACACACACTTTCATGTTATGCTGCACGTTGCAAGCAGGGTCCAACCCTAAACTACCAATGCCCCAAGATGAGGACTGCATGCAAATGATGAGAGCTTTTCACATTGAAGTGAATATATAGTTACACGTGTTCGATTAATTGCTAAGTCTGTAATGTAAGCATTTCAACTAACTTCAGGAAACACAAAACAAGGGTTTTACTAGAGTTATATATTAGCATGATTTAGATGCAATATAATTTTGTTATATTAGAATGATTTCTGACAGATCATATGACACCAAAGATTAAAGAAATAGTCCTCACAGGAGTAAATTACATTTTAGAACACTGAAACAGTAAACAGTTCATTGACATTTTACAATGTAAAATGTTTTTACTGCATTTTTGATCAAATAAATGCTGCCTTGGAGAGCATAAGACTTTAAAATACATAAAAAATGTAAATAAAATAAAAATTTATATATATAAAATATATATATATATATTCTAAACTTATTACAACAACAACAATAATGTATTATTATTATTAAAGCAAATTTTTCTGTTATTAATGTTAAACTATAAACAATAAATGACAAACAAAATCAGAAAATCTGGCAACACTTTAGTATAGGGACCAATTCTTACTACTAAGTAGTTGCTTATTAGCATGCCATATTGGCTGTTTATTAGTACTTAAAGCATATATTCTGCATGACCATATTCTACATCCCTAATCCTACCCAATACATAAACTTAACTACCTTACTAACTATTAATAATAAGTTGTTCTGGAACAGTGTTGTAAATACAACTTAACCACTGATTTCTAGTCGTGTCCTCTTTTGGAAGACCAAACAAAGTAGTTTCGCGTTCACAACGAAAAACACAGCGTCACACATGGCGGGCTTGACTGAGGAATGGCTGGTGAGCTTGAGAACGGCGCGGCCGGCGGGCTTGCGGCAACCACATGTGACGACCCCGTGCTGAACTCCACTTCGTCCACGGTGAAAGCCGATCCGGCGATCCACTGCACAATGTTGATGTCTTTCCTCAGCAACCAGCACGGATCAGCTCCAGGCATGACGAAGCGGATATCGTCCTCTTTTGGAAGGCCAAACAAAGTAGTTTCGCTTTCACAACGAAACACACAGCGTCTTCACGGCATGGCAGCGGCGGCAACAACAAAACTACAGCGAGAATAAAAGTTATGCCTTCTTTCTTTGCGTGAACATTTGGGTGGCGTTATGCAAATCTTCCCACATCGTGACGTAGACATGTGGGGGCGTGTTAGAACGAGCCGTTTTAGGTAGGCGTGGTTGACTCTTAACTTTTATAAAGAATATCTCTTTGGATTTGAGACTTTAGTCTTTGCAACTTTACAGACCTTCTTTATGCACCAAGAGCTTGTAACACTCCAAAGAGAAAAGAAAAATATAAATCGCATCATATGACCCCTTTAATAAGCAGCAAATTAGGAGTTTATTCAGGCAATAGTCGTAGTTAATGGTTTGTAAATGGCGAGAATTGGACCTTAAAATAAAGTGACCGAAAATCTTCTGATTTGTTTAATTGTTTAAATGCTTAATTTTCAATTATAAATATAATAATAATTGGCTATAGTTACAAATGTAATCCTTGCAAAAATGGTTAATTTGATCAAAGTATTAATATTATCAAAATATATCATAGGTATCAATACAGCAAAAATGACCTTCATAGTTCATTGTTTTGGATTGAAAAGTAAAGTGGCATTATCCTTTCTTTACAGACAGAATAGCATCATAAGACTTGTGATTAATTAGTTCATGAACAGGTGGGCACGTCTAGCATCTGTGCTTTTCTTATTATTCAACCTTGCTAGTTTCCTTCCCCTAATTCCCTCTTCACACACATGCACGCACACACACACACACACACCCACCACCAATTGATGGACAGACGAGATCAGACAGAGCTGACAATGGTGTCCTATCTGGTGTTTGGAGGTGTTGTCTGTTCAAAATGACAAGGATGTAAAGCATTCTCTCCATATGAGTTGCCTCCAGTGCTGAAAGATAGGTGATAGCAGGGCTGCCACATCCACAGTCTAACTCCGATTAGCATCAGGTCTCGCTGAGGTGTTTCCTCAAAGTCTGTCAATTCCTGTCATTTGTTTGTCAAGCCCTGGCAAGCCGCCCCCTTCACCACGAGTGTTTGTTCAAGGGAACGCACAGTGGCACACCTTTTTTTTCCCATTTTTCCACCTGCCCTCCTCCAGCTTGGATTTTCTCTGCTTGATATGGTCTTGACACTCTTTGACAGTATGTAGATTTGGTGTTCAAAGTAAACAGATTAGAAAATGCATGTGCTGCCAGAAATATTGTCCCAGATGCATTTTATCACAGATTAAGTTTTGTTTTTTTTATCATGCTATAATGTGCTTATAAGGAATAATGTTGCTTGTAAATCACAATAAAATGATTTCTTGAAGGACTAGACTGCTCAAATTATTTCTAATAAACAATGCCACCATTTACCTTCATGTTGTTACAAACCAATATGACCCTTTATTCTGTGAAACACAAAAGTAAATTAAATGAGCCTGTCAAGCTGCTAAATAAATAAATAAATAATAGTGGTCCACACGATGCTGTATTTTTCTTTATGTAAAAAAAAAAAAAAAACTCATTATCATTCAACTGTTAAAAAATGTAGTACTTTTAAAAATTTTGCTTCGATCACAGAAATAAATTTGATCTTAAAATATATTGTAATATAAAATAATAATTTTAAAACGCAATTATAAAATATTAGTTTTTTACTGTATTATTGATCAATATACTGCACAAACAAAGCACAAACAAACAAAACAACCTTCCCAACCCCAAACTTTTAAACAGTAGTGTATATTTATTAAAAAAAAAATGTTTGATTGGGAGATTGATGTCGTTTTTGACTAACATTAAAGTGAACTTTGTCAGTTCCTAAAACAACACTGATCTTTTCACGAAGACGGTCAAATGAAACTCACAGGGGAGAAGAATATGACATTAAACCAATGACTGTGGCTCAAACATGCAGCCTATAGAGGTTCAGTTTGACAAAGGTGGGAATTTCTCAACTCGTGGTGCTTTCCTGTCGGTGGAAACTCTGAGGCTATATTTAATAAATAAATAAATTAATTAAAAAATAGTAAAGAAAAGAAAGGAAAAAGAAAAGATGTGCGTAGAGTGTTTTTGGCGTTTATATAACAGTCCTCCCATAGTTTTGTCCTGATAAACAGTTATCTCAGACTGAGGCCACATAAATCATCCTTGCTCTGTTTAGACACTGATATAGATAAGCAGATCCCATATGCTCATCGAGGTTATGCACTGACAGTATATACATGGCAACATTACAATGGTAATATCTTCCATATTCATCAGATTTCTACTTCTGACTTGCTGATGTACTTGATAAACCATAAACTTCTGACCGTTAAACACTGCAGTGTTTCCTGGCTTCCACCATTAATTTCTGTTTACATCAGATGTTGGTCAGATGCTTTAATTGGACCTGTGCTATTTATACAGTCACTGAAATGGAAATGCCAGAAACAAACCACATAAGGTCATAATCTTCTGAATATGGTAGACATGCTTTCACATATTAAATATCGAGAGGCTGAGATAAATGAGAAAATGATATGGTCTGTTTTACAAGTCTGACACAATTTCTTCTGTATTATTAAGGGTGCATTCAGTACATTTTAGTCTACTACTTTATCTTGGGTTACTGGATTTACACTAACGATATTCAGATTGGAGCGCATGAATCATATGGACTATATATTTATGATACTGTTATACTTTTGGATGCTTGACAGTTGCAACCATCATCCTCTGCATCTCCTTTTTCATAGAATAAATGTATGTTGGGATAGGTATGTTTGGGTGTTTACATGAAATTTGATTTTCAGTATTTCTGGTAATTTTCCAACAAACAAATAAATATGTGTTAACATATCTTAAATGCTTTGTTGAGTTCCCTCTGTTTTATTTTAAGTCATTTAAACATCTACAATATTAATTGTAAAGTGTTTTTTTTTTTTGTAATTAATCAGCATTATTAAGTGTCTGAAACGTAGCATCTTTGGAAAATCCCACAATTATTTCGAACAAACACAAAATTACTTTGAAACGTAGCACACAGCCCTGAAACACAGCACAGCCCACTTTCCCTGATGAATGATATAGTTTCAGTCAAGCTATCAGTGGACATGAGCGAAGAGATGCCACAACAGCCCAGCTCACCAAAAAAAAAAGAAAAGAAAAAACAAATAGTTTTGATTAAAGTCAAGGACATCCTGGATGACTCTTCCGTCTAAAGACATTCATCACTCTCGATGTTGATCCTCCCTCGTCTGTCCACTGCACTCTTCCGGGATGGAAGTAGAAAGGGGCTTGTGCTAACAGAGATATAACGCTTGGCTTATGTGGTCAGTCAGCACGTAGCCCCTGCCCAACCAATTGAAATATATGAATCCCAAGTGAAAGTTAAAAAAAAAAAAAATACAATGAATACTTGTTTGCACACTTTTGCAATGCATTACTCAATGAAGTAAATACAGTAATGTCCATTTTGAGTCCAAATGTATTTAGAAATTGTACAGATTATTTTTTTTATGGCAGCAGTATTTTACAGTATATTTGAAGACTTTAAAAGTTTGGAAACACATACATTTCAGTCTCCATGTCCTAAATTCCATACGACTTAATGTGTCTTAATACACCTTTTGTAAATTGGACTATCAATGTTTTAGATAACAAGAAGAGAGGGCACAAGAAACATAAGAGTTTCTTTGTTCTACATTGAACAATCCAGTAAGGGCTCAGTGTCATTAATTTCTCATGTCTTCATTATACCTCTCTTCATGCGGAGAATAATAAATAGACCAAGTCCATGGAGGTGAAAATATTAACACACTCAGATAAACAGACGAAATTGCTCCCCTTGACTTCCAGAGAAATGTTAAAAAGAAGTGCTGAGATTGCAATACTGTCAGAGTCTACACAGGTTTCATACAAGCGTCTGTTCTAATGAGGGGGGACTGGGAGGACAGCAGAGTCTATGAGAAAACCGGGACACTTCAGTGAGCTTATAAAGTTTGATCTAAGGGCAGGAGACTTCCTGCTAATGTAAGCAATCTTCCAGTGTTATTTCTAAAGCTACTCTGGACATCCACTCAGGCTCTGAGATACGTAACATTATATATCAGCCAAAGGTCAAGAGTAAAACATATTGTCCCGAAAGGAGGAGGAGAAGGGAAAAAAGGGAAAAAAATCATGATGCACTGTGATTCAAAAGTTTGAAGATAAAAAAAAAAAAGAAAAGAACAAAGGATGCACTAAACTGATCAAATGTGACAGTAAAAACATTTACATTGTTCCGAAAAAAGGTTTACTTTTTTTTTTTAACTTTATATTCCTCAAAGAATCCTGGAGGGGAAAAAAAAACAAAAAACAAAACATGGTTTCAATTGCTTAACTGGATGCTTCAACTGTTTTCAACATTATTAAAATACAAAATGTTTATTGAGCACCAAATCAGTATATCAGAATAATTTCTGAAGGATCACGTGACACATATTCAAAATTATCGATTTTTCTTTTATGCCAAGAATCATTAGGATATTGAGTAAAGACAAAGACTATAGAATACCCTTAAAGGGATTTCTGAAAAGATCATGTTACCGTAAATATATCGAAACTTAATTTTTGATTAGTAATATGCATTGCTAAGGACTTAATTTGGACAACTCTAACCTAACCCTCCTAAATATATAATGCTTAATACATTGAAGTGAGAAATAAGGGCTTTAATTAAACAGGCTGTCATTTCCACTCATTCCCTGTATCACACACTCCAGATGTGGAGGCCAGACTCACAAAAGATTCATGCTTGGATGTGGTTCACATTGATGGCAATTCAAGTGGGAGATTACTGGGCAGCCCTATGAGTTTCTCTTAAACACCCGGTGAGCTCAAATATTTTGACAGTCATAAGAGAGGCAGCATGGATAAGTTAGTCTGCAAAATAAACGCACTGAGAGGGAGAAAGAGTGTGTGTGTGTAGGCAAAGAAACAGCAAAAAAAAAAAGTAGCTTCAGATGAATTCAAAATGTAAGAGTGTGTGGTCTGTGTGCAGCAAATGTGTGTGAATAAAAAGAAACTAACACTTAAAAGAGGAAACTCTTTTAAGAGGAAAGGAGATTAATTCAAATCCCACTGTAAAGTGTTCAGAGTCAATCAGAACATATCACACTCAAACTCCAGTCAGAACCTCTACTATTATAAACAAAACACCTGATATAAAGCTTCATATTTAATGTGCGCAGTCTCTTAAACATCTAACGTGTGTCTTAAGATGTCAGATATGAAAGGAGCATGACAAGGTGACCTCGTTACAAAAACAAGTGTCGGAACTCAAAGTGTGTCACGCTGGAGTTCATGACATTTGGTTTCATGTTTAATTCAGAGCAGTGCAAGATACAAAACTATTTCATAGAAATCCCAAAGAAAAGAGCGTGATGAATAAATCCCTCAACTGCATTCCAAAGCTCATAATTAAAATAGAATATTATAATTAAGAGAATACAAACAGCTTCAGATCAAAAGGTCTTTTCCTTCTGGTTACAGAAACAGACTATATCAACATAGCTGCAAGTCAGTCGACTGGTAACAATGCAGAAGTGAATAATTTTAGGCATATTTAGGCTTATGCAATTTGTTACAAAAATAATTGTTACTAGTGAGACTCTAGCCGTTTTATTACCATTACTAGTAAGAATGTTGCTTATAATTAAAAGTAAATTTAATTATCTTTTGGGTAAGAGTGTTTTTATAGATCTGTGCATGTGTGCAATAACATTGGTGATGGTATAACAATGTTTAATGACTTCTAAATATGCCATAATAAATGGAGATATCTAATTAACCACAATAACAAGCCAGTATAGCAATATCCAAGTATAAGCTGATAGCTAAAATGTTGGCTTCCCAGAATCCACTGAAACCTGGAGAGGATGAAACACCTGGTAGGTTAGTAATGTTACAAGTCTTGCACTCATGGCTGAACTTATAGTGCATACATAGCGCAAATTATACCTACATTACATGAGTGATCCTTCAACCTGACCAACTGAAGCTGAAGGACTGAAAATATATGTTTTTAATAAAATTTGTCCCAGACCCTTTCAGTCTTAAACTATGAAAATACACAATACAAAAATGAATTAAATGCAAAACTATATATCATATCCATTTTAAGTTGTGTACCAAGGAGAACAAATCCAAGATATGAGGGGAAAAAAGCATTAAATATAATAAAACACATTTCAGTACTTCTACTGTGCATCATTTCAAATTCTGCATATGTATATACAAATATCTTACAAAAAATATCTTATGTTCTGTATGTGTGTGTAAGTATATATGTACAGTATGTATGATTGTTTTGTATGTAAAATGCAAGTCTGTCATTTGAAGCCCAAAAATTAATCACAGAAAGTTATTAAACACAATACAATTGAGATGTGATTACACTGTGGCAGAACTATTAACAACAGCAACAAAGGATCCGAAAGAAGAAAGAAAAACAGAATTCTCAAGTGATGTACTGTATGTGTTGGACCTTGTTACTGTAGTAAGTACACTTAAACTTATAAGAGTGTGAAAATTGTTTTAAAAATTGTTTAATTAGGTCAAAGTGTCCATATATGAAGCCTAATTCATACTGCTTTATAGCTGAAGTACAGCATCGAGGTCAGCAATCAGATATTGTGGATGATATTCAAAAATCGGTGTGGCATTCCAGTGGCTGGAGTCTGGAAGAGAGTCAGATATGTAAGTTCATTGCATGAGTAGAAAATCAGTACAACAGCACTTTGGGTCCTGCAGTCGTTCAATTAACACAAATGTTACAGGTTCAGTTTCAAATAGTGGTGACTCAGGAGCTGGACAGTTACCAAGATCACATTCCTGCTCTATCACCACACTGCCCTTGAGGAAAGCGCTCAAGGTTGCTCCGTCAGGGCTGTCCCTGAAGCAAGTCACTCCAGATAAAAAGCTTGTGCCTCATCTAGGTCTACTGTCACACAGCTGACATCACGTGCTTTTTACAGCAACATCTAGAAGTCAACAGCATGCCAGTTCTTCACCAAACAACAGCACCTTCTGCTGATCACCCCTAAACTTCACATCAACAGGGTTTCGTTTTGACTGTGTATGTGTGTGGGAAACACTGACAGACTACAAAAATGAAAGAGAGAGAGGGAGACAAACCAAATCAAACAGAATACAAACCAAGATGGGTGACAGTGTATAGGTCATATGTTCCTTTGACTTCTGACAGCTAGATGGATTGCTTTCATTTGAAGAAAAGGAAAATATTTAAAAAGTAAATGCATTAATATTCATGCACCTCAGGAGGAATAAGTGTCTTGTGTCTTCCGAGTAAGAGAGGGTAACTAATCCTGACTACGAGAGGTTTGTGTTCTGATCTGGAGAAACACTGAAAACCACAAACAAGCATCTTAAGACCATCTTTAAGAGGTTAAAAAAGATGTTTGTAAAATAATTCTCTTCTACAGAAATGTCTCAAAAATATAGTAAAAACAGTAAAATTGTCAAATATTTTGACATAAAAAATGTTTCTATTTCAATATATTTTAAAATGTCATTTATTCCTGTGATGTGAAGCTGAATTTTAATTTTTGGAAACCATGCTACATTTTTTTCCTGGATTCTTTGTGTAAAATAAAGAACAGCATTTATTTTAAATATAAATTTTAGAATAGAAACATTACAAATGCCTTTAATGTCACTTTTAATCAATTTAATGCAGTATTCATTTCTTAAAAATAATTATACTGACCCCAAACTTTTGACCAGTAGCTTAAATATGTCGAGAAGTCAAACATACATACAGATGTTCTTCAGAAGATTCAGAAGTTTCAAAGCACTTGAAATATTTCCATCTACACCATTCAGAGCCTTTGTTGTTTGTTTGTTTGTTTGTTTATTTCTTTCTTAACACCAATCCAGCATCCATGGCTATATTCATGACGAGAACCAGTTAATCCATACACAAGTCTTGTCTTTACACACACGTCCGGGGACCATTTAGAATGGTCAATTAACCTAACCTGCATGTCTTTGGGCTGTAGGAGGAAACCGGAGCACCCGGCATAATTCAGAGCCTTTGAAACTTGCCTGAATGTTAAAGAGACGAACCTTGACCCGATTTAGCATGACGCCCTATCTGCTCAAAGGACAACACGTCATTACAGGAAGTAAAGCAATCATAATATACAAAAGGAGCAGAGGAAGAAGACTAGTGACAATGGGAATTATCGCTGTTATTCTCTCTCTCCCCTCTTGACAGGCAGAGCTTTAATTCTGTAATCCTCACAGACAAGAGGTGATAAAAACAGCAGAAGAACCTGCTCCCTAATCGCTCACTAATGGTTATGACAAAGACCTGTTTCTTTCACACATACACACACCAGACAGGCACAGACTTGCTAAAGCAAATACAAAGTCAATAATTAGCTCCGTCATTAGTGGAGCATTAGGAGACATGCAGTGAAGTTTTGCTGTTAGCTGAATGCAAGGCCTGTGTCATTATATGATTTATATCTAAGATTTATATCTAAGATTATATCTATATAAGATGCCTTTGGTGGCAGTAATATGTGATAGAAATATGTATTATTGTTATCATGGCTATGAGCGATAAACCAAACATTCTGGCTGTTGAAAGCAAATTACTAAGCAGTATTACGTCAAAATACAAATTAATGTCTCTAATTAGTATTTCAAATTTAAGCATATATATTTCATGCAAAACGATGCTTTAATCTACATTCATTTAACTTAATTCCTCAATTAAATTCATCCCTGAACTGAGACATCTCTCAGATAACTGAGACACTTTAATTTACATTAATGGTCAACGAACCAGTTCGAAAAACTGATTCAGATTATCACTTGTAAAAGCCAAACTGTCACACAACCAGCCATTAACATATTTCCAGAAATATTTTATTTTTATATTTATGCTGTTTGGCTATTAACTTTTCGCCCCATCACTCAAATCTTCAGTACACTCCAATAATCTTAGTATCAGCTCAAAAGGAAGCTTAGCGTTCAATGAGTCCTTGAGCACCGCTTCAGTTCATAAATTGGTAAACAATTTTGTGATTTAATGAAAACATATGAACAAATAACATACCTACATTAATATGTTCAGTTTACATTTTATGTTAATGCAGCTACCACTACCTGCATTTTTTCACGAGCGAATTTAGTTATATATAGCATGTGTCAGTCCCATAAATTGCCAATTACCTCTATTTCCATATAAGAAGAAAAAGAAGAGACAACTGTATTGAGCTGCAGCACATGGCCATGAAACTCAGAACTGAATCAAGTTTTTGAATTCCAAATTCTAGATAAATACAGATAGTTGTGCCCTCATTTTTGTCTCGGGACAAAAAAAACCGAGAGCACCTTTTGTGTAAATTAAAGCTCTCATCAATCAATAAATCATCTGTAACAAAGCGTCAGTCAACAGAATGCGATTCTTTAACATCTCAAGGCCATGGCTTGGCCAAAATGAGCAAGGTGCTGCTTTGACAACTTTCTCATTCAGTAAGCCAAAAGTGGGGCACTCAAATCGCTAAATCACTCTGTTTATGTGCTATTCTGTGTGTCTGTAAGAAAGTGAGAGAGTCACTATGTATCCTGAATGATTTATTTGCTGGCCTTCACAGCTATGAGGCTACAGCTCTGATTCAAAGCTCCTCTGTAACACTGACAAATTACATATATTCCTGGCTGACATGAATACTGTACTGAATATGACCTGCTCAATGGGGACAACCATCACGGCCCACTCTATTTTGAAGTTCCTCAGAGGGCAACGGGACACAGAAGTGAAGGGCTTGTGACAGAGAGATCTGTGACATTGATCCTCAGGTGGTTTCTAGTACACATTTAGCACTGTAAAGCGGTTGCAGTGGATCTTGCATAAACGTACCATTCCCAGAGGGGCAGGAACGTATGCATAATGTTAGTACAATAGACCTACTAGAACATCCATTTGCATGCGTTTTCAACACAAAACTCGCCACAGACTATACTGGATAACTTGCATTTAAAGGATTAGTTCACCTAAAAATCAAGATTCTGTCATAATTTACTCACCCTCAAGTTGTTACAAACCTGTATGAGTTTCTTTATTCCATTGAACACAAAATAAGATATTCTGAAGAATGCTGTTAACCAAACAGTTGTTGGTAGCCATTGACTTCCATACTATATAACTCGATGGCTACCATCAACTGTTTGCTTAGCAACATTCTTCAAGACATCTTCTTTGAATTTGGCTTTTTCAGTCATTTTTGGGTGAACTATCCCTTGATCTCTTCAACAACATTTCTGCACAAGCATTTCCCCATGACAACCAAAACAATCTGCATAATTAATATGTACTGTTCATGAAAATGTGAGGAAAACAATAATGCCACAAAATATTAACAATTCTTTTTGAGTAAAAAAAAAAAAAAAAAAAAACTATCCAATTACAGTCAAAATAATTCCATCATAGTCAATAATGTCAGGGAAGCTGAAGCTGATCAGTGAATAAACACTGGTAAATGGAAGCGCTTCACTAGCTGGTTAATTAACTCATCTGAACGCATCCTACACACAAGATCATGTATAGACACAACTTAATATTACAGCTGGAATCTGCAAAAAATCTGAGTTAAATATTGACTACATTTAAGCAATGTTTTCATCACAAGACAAAAACTGACTGAATCTGCTAGTAAATGTCACAACTAACTATGAAGAAATGTCATGTAACACATTGAATTAAACAATTTAATTTTGAAGTAGAAGACTGAAAAAGTATTTTCTTGTAAAACGTACTTCAGCAAGTCATAAAACGTCCAAAAACCATGTTTTAAAGTGCTGTAGTCCGGCCAGAAGTCTTTAAAAATTTGTACATGTTAAATGCACTGACAAAATCAAGCCAAATGGCTAAATGAATTAACCACGGTCAGTTTTTGCTCAACTTCCTCCTCAAAAAAAGAAGGATTTCAGTTGTAGAAGTAGACAAGCTTGTCTCGACCCCCAGAGACTCTGCAGAGAAATGGCTTCCTGTGAAGAAGTTTATCCAAGGGTACGCAAGATTAACGAGGATATTTTCATTGGACGCCTCCATTCCATGCCACGCATACTCGAAGGTGATAAGATCAGATTATTTATTGTGCCTTCCTCTCCAGGTCATTTACTATGTTAATTTTTATGAGCCGCGTGTTGTCTTTGTCTGTGGGTTGTGCGCCGCTCTTCGCAAACCTCGGGCGAGGGGTGGAAAAAAGGGGATTTGTGTACTTAGCACACGCTCTGCCAAATTAGTCACCCATGCCGATTATTTCTGCCATTCAGGGCTGCTACGGAATGTCTAATTTAAGTTACACTCTGTGAAATTCAATTCTATTAGCAGAGCCGGAAAAATAGGCCTCTATTTGCGGGACCTTGTGGTTTGTATCTGAAGAGATAATGAAATGTTACTTGTAACAGATTGGTTTGTCTTGGATCCTTCAGGCAGAGGAGTTCTTTGTTTCTTGTATCTAGGTCTTCTCCAGAGATCACACACATCCCAGAAGAACCAAGCTATTTGGAGGAGTCCAAAACGAATGATGCAAATATGAGGCTCTGAATCTGTAATGAAACAAATGACAAAAACATAATTAAGTCATGTGTTTATGACGCTATTTTTGGAATTTCAGGTACTACTTCAACAAACGCTATTTGTTTTTTATTCAACTTGGGATTCTTTACTTTGGCTTGCGATATTGAAAACACAGATACACACAGAAAACACACAGGGTCGACCTCGGCAACCCTTGAATAGAGCGGGGTTAAGTGCTTTGCTCCATTGGCCGGAAGAACTGTGGCCCACAGGATACAAAACCAGGAACAATTACCGAAGAACTAACCAGAGTCTTGTACCATACATAACGACTAATTGTTCCGTGTACAATTTTCCAGTGACAGCAACTATGAAAAGAACTTGTGTCGAGACTTAAGTGCACCTTTAGTGGCATAAGCCCTCAAAATACCTGAGAGTGATGTGTGCGGCTTAACCACAATCTGTCTGTCACCTCTAACAGACAAACCTCACATCGACAGAGACAGATTTAACATCAAGGCCTTCATGGATAATTCATGTATAATTACAGAAAGCTTTCAAACAGGTTTAAATCCCGGTCCCTCCCATCTCTCCACTCCATCCCCCACCACACACACACACACACACACAGAGACGCAGAAAGTGGGGTCCACTAGTGAAAGTTTCTATATGGCATTTTTGTCATTTAACATTTAAACATTCTTTTTCATTACAAATTATATTATCAACATAATAATTTGAGTGAACTCAATTTTCACTAAGGCTGCAATTATTTGATACAAAAAAAATCATTAACAATAATTTATAATATATTTTAATAAGTAATTTATTCCTGTGATGGCAAAGCTAAATTTTCTGCAGCTATTACTTTAGTCTTCAGTGTCAAATGATCCTTCAGTAATCATTTTAATATGCTGATTTGCTGCTAAACATTTCTTCTTATAATTAATTTTGAAAACAGTTGTGCATATTCTTTGATGAACTGAAAGTTTAAAAACAACGTTTATTTGAAATAGAAACATTATTAATTATAGTATTGCATAAATGTCTTTACTGTCACTTTGGATCAATTTAATGTGTTCTTTCAGAATTATTTCAAAAAATACACAAACTTTAATAAATAAACTTTACTGACCCTAAATATATAAATAAATAAACAGGTAAATAATATATTAAATAGGTAAATAATAAAAGGTAAATATATATATTTAAAAAAAATTTTTTTTTATGAATCTGGCAGACACTTTTGGATTTACTGTTTGATAATATAATTAATATAATATAATATAAT
>NW_015546072.1:217971-220206 GCF_001515605.1 Sinocyclocheilus anshuiensis | reverse complement strand
TATAATATAATATAATATAATATAATATAATATAATATAATGCAATACAAAACATAACATAACATATCTTTGACAACAAAACACATCCTCTTATTTTATCATTTCCAACAGTCATAACTATATCTACTGTATTACGATATATATATATATATATTTATTTTTTTTTCAGAGTGTAATTGATATTGATTGTTTAAATGTAAAGTAAAAATTAGCCAGGAATGCATTAAAATGGGAGCAGCTGTATATGTAATTCATCCCCCAGCCCTTAACTGCTGTATGTTATCACTGCCCTGCTTCATTCTCAGTCTCATTCTCATCAGCGCTAATAACCAAGAGCTCACAATGAGGTGAGAGGTTCTAACCCATGATTTACCCTTTGTGCATGTGTGTGGGTGTGTGTGAGAGAGAGAAAGCGAGTGTGTGCGTCTGAGAGTGAGAGGGCTCCCTTCAAGGTCAACTGCAGGTGAACGCCGGGTCAAATGGCGGTCGCTCGAGCTTCTAGGCGGGTCAATAACGCCCCCAGTTCAGCATCCTCATGCGGGCAGCGCCCGGGCCACACATCAATTTGCCAACTTGTGAAACAGTAATAAAAGGAAAAAAGCAGGTGTAGCGGAGATGAATTGAAACAGTTACGGAAGGGAAATAAAACAAATGTATGGGGTGACTGCAAAACAGCACTGGCTTTCAAGTCCTAACTCCTTTTCATGTAAACGTCTCTGTCTGACACCTCTCATACATCCCTTTTTTCCTCTCTCCCTCTCTCTCTCTCTCTCTCTCTCTCCTTCTAAAGAAGAGAACTCGAGCAGGGAGGAAGGAGCCACTCGTTGGGGTTGGCGAAAGGTCAGTGCTGACAGGATGCAGGGGTAAACTGCCAGCTTAAAATACTGTTCATGACCCTCGCAGCCTCGTTCTAAATACCCCTCTTTTGTGTCACTGTCACCGGCGGCATCAATATTGGCCCCTCTCAGATTTATTAGACATTGTTGGGCAGGATTGAAGAGACCATTTATGCACAAAAGTCACATCGATCCAATAGCTAATTCAGCCGCACTGCAAAACAATCGCATCACTGCGCTGAGCGAGTGGCTGGGTGCTGTTGGGAAAAGATTTGTTTCATTGTTGCAAACTTATAAAAGAAGTTGTTTCGGTGCAGGGACTGCACACTTTGTGTTTTTGGCCTTTAATAATACAGTGAAGTGAAGTAACAACAGGAAAAAATGTGGTGAAGAGAGGAGGGTTGGGAAATGGCCTGAGGAGGAATCAAACTTGTGTTGCTTGCAAAATGTCAAAGCACATGCACTACACACCAGACTAGTTTTTTTTAGAATGCAAAATTTTTAGAATCTATTATGATATAACATTTTGTGATTTATATGTTGCTTGCAAAAACATTAATTTCATGAGAATAGATGACTACTTTTGAATGACTGAAAAAGAAAGTCAGTTTCATGCGCCCATATTTGCAATGCCTCCAAGCAGCTGTTGGAGAGACAGCAAGACAGTGTTATTTTTGTATAATTTAGATACTATAATAATCTTTATAATAGCTTTTATTAATAGTATTATATATATACAGTACCGTTGCAAGGGCTGTGCCAAGTGTGCGACCGCACAGGGCCTCGCACCTCTAGAGGGCCTCGCTCCCTGCATTTTATGTAATTAATGTCTCATTTTATTGCTGTTTTTCCACCCATTTTGTCCTTTGAAAGGCTAAAATAGTCATAGCTGATAGACAGTATAAGACTCTGTGTATAAGAATGAGTAAAGCTGTTTGTTGTTAGGATGACAAAAAGTTTTAAAAGTTAAACTTTTAGGCTGGTCTGCCTCAGTGGTCCAACAGCGCTCGTCAATGTCAAAATGATCGAGATGGCCAATCAAATCAAAGAAGGCGGGTCTTACTGTCACTGTCACAACGCAACGAGAGTTCGTGGAAAGATGTAAGTAGTACTGTATTAGAAAACTGTTTTACGATAGAAATGTTCAGCGACCGACCGTAATAGACTATCTAGTGATGCAAACTCAACTTTTTATGAAATTTCGACGTTTTGAATTGAAAATGTGACCATAATTCATGTAAATCATAAATGAACGTGACAAGAGACGTTTGCGTTTTCGATTAGTAGACATACGAATAAGAGTGAATGTGGACATTTTAAAATAAAATATTATTTTCAAATAGTGTAAATTGATTACTACTTCATATGAAGAGTTCAGATGCAAAAGCCTCTAAGTGCC
>NW_015546072.1:212984-217462 GCF_001515605.1 Sinocyclocheilus anshuiensis | reverse complement strand
TCTGTGTATAAGAATGAGTAAAGCTGTTTGTTGTTAGGATGACAAACAGTTTTAAAAGTTTAACTTTTAGGCTGGTCTGCCTCAGTGGTCCAACAACGTTCGTCAATGTCAAAATGATCGAGATGGCCAATCAAATCAAAGAAGGCGGGTCTTACTGTCACTGTCACAACACAATGAGAGTTTGTGGAAAGATGTAAGTAGTACTGTATAAGAAAACTGTTTTACGATAGAAAGGTTCAGCGACCGACAGTAATAGACCATCTTGTGATGCAAACTACTCAATTTTTTATGAAATTTCGCCGTTTTGAATTGAAAATATGTGATCATGAATCACGTAAATCATAAATGAACGTGACAGGAGACGTTTGCGTTTTCGACTATTAGACATACGAATAAGAGTGAATGTGCACATTTTAAAATAAAATATTATTTTCAAATAGTGTAAATTGATTACTACTTCATATGAAGAGTTCAGATGCAAAAGCCTCTAAGTGCCGTTTGAAATTTTCTTCTAAAATGAGCATTTTTATCAGGCTCCTATAAAAATGTCAGTTCAGTAATTTCACTTTAATGGCAATGGATAGTTTTTTTTCTTTCCCATTAAAGTAAAATAAGCACGTCAACTTCGCACAGGATATATATGTATATATATATATATATATACTGTATAATTATTATTATTTTATTTTTACTATTTTTACTGTTTATTATATATTAAAACATCATATATCTATATATATGTCTATACTGTTTTTTTATATATTGGTATATAATTTTTATTTTAAAGTTTCAAGTTAAGTATATCAATTTTATTTTAGTTCATGTTTATTTCAAGAAACAGATTTACGGTTTTAGTTTTAGTTATCTAATCTCACATTTAAAATCGGCAACAAAATCTGACAAAAAATCTTCCAAATGTTGTTTATGCTCAAGTAGCATTAAAAAAGCATGAAATTCAGATTGATCCAGTGCGAATCTCAAAACACGGTTTCTACAGAAACTTGAGCTTCTAGCAGCAGTGAAATAAGGTAACAAGCAAGCGGTCAGGTGTACAGCATGACTATGAAACGAACACAACGCAGAACTAATTTCCCTTCTATCATAATTCATCTCCACCCTTTAAATATGTAAGACACATTTAAACGGATCCATGCATGTTCTAGGCAAATTAAAGCAGCTCTAATTAATGCTATGCAAAACACGGCCGTACGTTTATTACTTGATTTATCTTTGTTCTACTTAAGAGGGGCAGAGTTGTCTTGCCAATTTGTCTTCCTCTCGCATACTTAAGATTCAGTATGTGTTTAAATGATTTATTTAATAAATAAGTGAATAAATCACCTCACAGCTAATTTCCCTAATGATATTAGAAAAGAGTAACTGTACAAATTGTGCAAAATAGAACCCGCTATTAACCTGCAGCACCTTTCGTTTGCCGGGTTCACAACGTCGATCCATTTTCATTTGAGCAAAAACAAAAACATGATTAAAATATTTGACATTTGACACAGATTTCACAAATAAAGCCACTTTGTTTTCCGTGTCTAATAGACGAGGGTCAAGTCCCCGGCTCTCACGGTGATACATCAAAACACGGGACACGCTGTCCCATTTAGGACACAAACAAGACAACCGTACGAATGCTAAGCGGTTTAAAAAACACGTATGAATAACCACTGCAATGCAATACATTCTGGTTGACATTGGCGATCTTTTTTAAAACATTTTTTTTTCAGTTGGGATATTGGGTCCCTGGAGGCAGTGAGAAATAGATGGTGGAACTTAATAACTAGAGATGAACATTATTCCCCCAGCTACAGTGAATGTTTCAACGCTTGATTATGAGTGAATGGCCGACACAGACTAAAATGTTCCGTTTCCACAAGCATGAAGAGGGCATAAATAATTCAAAATGTATTCCCGCAGAAGGAGGGACAATGGAAATCATAAATTATCCATGTGCGATGCTTTAATGCAAGAGCTCAATGAACCTGCTCTAACTAACTAGTCTGCTTCCTCATTACACGCTAGGTACAGACCTCTTAACCTTAGAATATTAATTTAGCGACAACTACAGTGGGATGGGCTTTCTGCAAATGGGAATGATGGGTAGTGGAGAGGAAGCGTGGGTATATGCGGGATTATGAAATGATCCTCAAGAGGTTATTATCTATATTTGTCTCTGCTACCATCTGTAAATACCACAAGCTCAGTGTGAGTGCTGCTTTGTAAGAGATGGACAGACGTGCCAGAAACCCCCAGAATGATATTTAGACGGCTGTCAATCTTAAATCACCAAAAAGATGCGTGTTTTGGTCATTTTGCATGATTGAGTTAATTTTGTATGCTTCGTGTAGCTTTTTAATGGGTAAATGCTAATAATAAAGGGCTTGTTTGTATGGAGTTCATCTAGTAGTAAAGGCCAAAATGAGCAGAAGAAAGCAGAAACTGAGAACTGAGTCATTACGCTGTGACTCACAGTACTGAGAGTGATCATTTTCTAACAAGGTCTTCAGTGCAGGAAGAAAAGACCTGCAAATGTACTGTTTCATGAGTAATTGTGACATATATGAGTCCCATGATTACACTATTAGTTCCATATATTTAAAAGAAAACCAGAAACATCTTTTAAAACTGATGAAATTGATAAAACTTGAATGGACCATGAATGGATTTGGCATTGTGGTGTGTCATCTGTCTTATGTTATTACTGTTTATAACAGTGATGGGTCCAGACTTCCCCAATGCAGAATACTTTCAAATTAGAGAATTAGCCCTTGGCATATGGGATTTAGAGGAATCAGTTAAAATGCCACATATAATACCTAAGATCTATAAGGTTCAATCAGACTAATTGAAAGGGAACATCGAAGATTTATCTGGGAAGCTTTGGATTATTCCCCTGAATAAGACAGGACATGATATGTAATAAACTTTAACAGGGCTAGTAGCACATAGTGACAACAGCCAAACAGTCCCATTATGCATCAAGAGACAACAGATTTTAGATGCAATGTTTTTGTTCAACTTGAGAAACTGCCTAAAGATTTTATTTTAAGCTTGGTCTGCTACATGCTGTCAGAAAAAAAGGTACAAAAGCTGTCATTAGGGAGGTACCTTTTCAAAAGATACACTTTAGGTACCATTAAGCTCTTAAAAAGGTAAAAATAAGGTATTGATAGTGCGTGAAAGGTCACCCAAAAATGTACAGTTAAAAAAAAATACATCCCACCTGGAGCTCAGTAGCATTAATACTGCAGATGACTAGAACCATGTTAATTTAATTAAAAAAAATGCAAATAATCTTAGAAATATTTAAAGAAAATAAACACAGGTTAGAAAAATACATAATATTCCTTAATATATACGATTAAAGTGGAAAATAAAATAAAAAGTTTGGTACCTGTCAAAGAAATTGCATACGAGAAAATGATCTCCCAGCATGCACTTCAAGTCTGTGATATTTACACCATTTCCACACTTTTTTATGTGATTGCCACAGGCTTTGAAAAAGTGTTTAAAAGGGACATGCCAGTTGTAAGATGAGAGGTAAAGAGAAAGATCTGCTTAATATGCATTTCTCTTTTATAATCCAGAAGTTCTATTAGCAGATTACGAGCGACGGTATGTGAGGAGAGCAGGGGTCTGAAGTAACGAATTACAAATACTCACGTTACAGTAATTAAGCTTCGTCTCTCTCTCGCGTGCGTTCTGCAGCAGTCACTTGGATAAGTCGTTGTTGCTTGTGGAACTTGTTGACTTTTGATGAGTTTGAGCGCGTGATGCGTGCTGTGTTGGAAACACAAATTGAGGACCAATCTGCACCTTATTGATGACTCGTGGCGTTATATACTGCATCTGTGCCAGCGCGTGATGTAATAACTGCAGCTCGTTAATAAACATTTTTTTTAATCCATTTTATACAATTCGCCTTCATTTAGCAAGTGCACTCACGCATAAAGTATTTTCAAGTTCAACACTTTTTGTTCTGTTCAGTTGTGGATTCTGCTGATTCACCGAGACCGCCGCGGCTCAGCAAAGAGACATGTGTGTGTGTGTTTTCCTTTGAAAAAGTTTCCCCAGAAATACTTCGCTATTTAATGCATTTTTCCTTATAAATTGTATTATCAGCATAACAATTCGAGTAAATGTGTAAAAGGTATGGCATGATGCCATCCTTCTAGAACAATGTGCATTTATGTTAAAATTGTAACATAAATTATCAAGTTTAGTTATTTTTATTTCTTTATTGCAAAACGCTAAAACTGGCACCGTTTTGGAGAGAAATGGGCTCTCATTTTAACCCATATCATGGTGTGTGATGCTGAACTATGAGTTTCTAATGGTTTTTGTATTTACACTGTTCTAAACATTTAATATTTTATGTGCAACAACAGCATGCTGTCTCAGTGGCCTTACACATGATTTTAAATCTATTTTTTCAAACTTTATGATTTAAATGGGGATGATTGTACTGA
>NW_015546072.1:211340-211523 GCF_001515605.1 Sinocyclocheilus anshuiensis | reverse complement strand
TGAGGACCAATCTGCACCTTATTGATGACCCGTGGCGTGCATCTGTGCCATCTGTGCCAGCTCGTGATGTAATAAAACTGCAGCTCGTTAATAAACGTTTAAAAAAAGTACAATTCGCCATACAATCCGCCTTCATTTAGCAAGTGCACTCGCGCATAAACAATTTTCAAGTTCAACACTTTT
>NW_015546072.1:208388-211176 GCF_001515605.1 Sinocyclocheilus anshuiensis | reverse complement strand
TTATTTCTTTATTGCAAAACGCTAAAACTGGCACCGTTTTGGAGAGAAATGGGCTCTCATTTTAACCCATATCATGGTGTGTGATGCTGAACTATGAGTTTCTAATGGTGTTTGTATTTGCACTGTTCTAAACATTAATATTTGATGTGCAACAACAGCATATGCTGTCTCAGTGGCCTTACACATGATTTTAAATCTATTTTTTCAGACTTTATGATTTAAATGGGGATGATTGTACTGAGAATAACTTTCATCTTTTCTTCAACTGAATACTGTTTCCGTGCTGTTTTTATGTATTTTAAAGAGCTGGCAGTCAAAATTAAAACTGCTGGATGATAGATACTCTTAATTCTTTATGACAAATAAGATAATGTGAATTACAGAATATACAACGTTTTTAAAATGTCTCAATTGCAGTGTACAGCATTTATTATGAGGGGTAGGATCCACAGCTCAGTACTCACTACTCAATACTCATGAGTACTTTTAAATAGGCTACTCTTTTACTCTTACTCAAGTAGTTTTTTGGACAAGTACTTTTACTCTACTCACACTACATTTTTTGGAAGGTAATGGTACTTTTACTTGAGTATATTTTTTCAGCACTCTTTCCACCACTGGAGGAGAGACAGAACACAGCAGTGCTTTCCACATGAGAAAACACAGGCTTAAGTCTTCCTACTTATATCCAAATTTGTGGCCATTTAATTTAAAAACTTGATTTTAATGCATCTTAATGCATTTTAAGGATTTTAAATGCATCATTCATTCATAATCGAAATAAAATCACTTGTATTTCCTGGTAGCTTTTGCCCACAGGATGTTGCAGTTACAGCATCGACCAGCAGGGGCTAAAAGGACTATCATAACCAGCCAAACCTTGACCCTTTGGTGCCCTCAGACAAAGGTTTACTTTAGGGCTGTTTCTTAACAAACATGGGTTTGAGTGCTGAATGACACATGAGCTAGTGTTTTGCCCATTAAAATCACAAAAATAATACATCACCTTTTAGATGCGTTCAAGTTCAAAGGGTTTGTCAGAGAAACAAACAACTTGCATTATTGCTCTGAATTTCATCACAATGAAAGCTTGTGAAAAAGGAGGAGTAATCGGCAGCATGTAAACGCCTCTGCGTGGATTATATGCTCTCTGCCTAACTAATCCTGCTAATTGATGAACCTCTGTGTTCATGGTTCCCTTCATATTATTAGCAAATGTGTTTATTAATTAAGACTAAACTTATTTTGGGACATCAACCAAGAAAATATGATCATCTGCTTGAGAAGGAAATTAGTCCCTTGATGCAGTCTGACTGCCGTCTACAGTTTGCATGAGATAAAATGCATACACTCTTCATTTCACAAAAGACATATGCAATATTTATACTTCAGCCTTAATAACACATTTTATCATTCTGTGCAATACAATTTATTTTTTATTTGCATCCTCTTTTAAATAGCTCATTTTATCACCGTCTTTGTTGCCAGTATTAGGAGATCATGAATGTTACACTATTCCTTGGAGCTCATTCAGCAAAAGTCTTTTATCCAATAATGTAACAACAAGATGACTGATTAGGCTATACATTACTAGACTGATGAAGGAGGTACATGGTAATAGATCGAGAGAATTTATTAAAATCGGAGAACAAAAAGATAAATGCTGTAAAGCAGCACTTGGTCTGCGTCTGTTTAGCTGCTTTATCATTTAGGGATTTCCTGAATATTAATGCCGGCAAAATGGAGATGTGGCACTATAAATATGAACAAATATGAAAGTAATTGGACCTATACAAATGAATCTATAAATATGGTCTCCATCCAGGCAGATCTGTCGCACTCAATATTGTTGCATGAATTTACTATATTCTTCCAGCGCGAGTAAACCGCTTGTTCGACTGTAATTGTCCTCAGACATCAACTAAACTATATTTAGCTGTGTGCTAGAAGTGTGACAGGAAACTGATACCAGCTGGTGAAGGTCTTGTAAAGGAACTTGATTGTAAAACAATATGAACATTGCTGAAAGGACATGCTAATCATGCTAAGCTGCTGGTTAGTGATGCTTTTATTCAAGACTATATTTAGAGCACAAAAATAATAGTTCCGTTCCAAAAAGTAGTGAGATTCCTCATTGTCCACATACAGGTTTCTGTCTTATAAGACAGTATCCTAACTAAAATGGAATCTCCAATTGTGAATGATTTGAAACACTCTACACAGGTTGCAACTAGTGTTTGCTATTAGTATGTTGCAATATATTAACAAACATTATTACACGGCTCTGTGGAATACTTGATTCTGATTGGTCAGTCGCGACATTCTGAGGTATGCTATCCCTTGATAACAACAGGTAAAAGCTAATAACACAGGCTCATCCGGGTAACAGCAGTCGGCGCTGTACTCTTGCTTGAACTATTTTTTCTTGGTGGAAGCTTTGCGTTTGTTTAGCTAATAAAATATTAAAACTCGATTCAAAATGGTGTACAATTATTTAATTATGTCATCCTGGTATCGCGGACTCGCTCTCGTTTCATATAAACGCAGCTGCTGCCATTTTGCTATGATTGTTTTGTACGCTGTAATGGATTATAAGAGAACTAGCAAAGACTAAAGTCTCAAATCCAAAGAGATATTCTTTATAAAAGTTAAGAGTCAGCCACATCTACCTAAAATGGCTCATTCTAACACGCCCCCACATATCTACATCGGATGGGGGAAGATTTGCATAACGCCGCCCAAATGTTCACGCAAAGAAAGAAGGCGTAACTTTTATTCTCGCTGTAGT
>NW_015546072.1:207978-208295 GCF_001515605.1 Sinocyclocheilus anshuiensis | reverse complement strand
ACTGTTCCAGAACACTTCAACCCAAATATTCAGATGTGTGCAGCACATTTTATGGAGGACCGTTTCCTGATCCTGAGAGAGTAGACTACAATGCTGGCTGTTCTGACTCACAGTCTGTAAGTACGTTTTCTATAATTAAAGAGTTTTTATATTTTATATATTTAAAGCGAGTTATTTTGGCAGTGTAGAGTAGGGCTTGTTGTTTGTCATTTCTCCGCTCCGCTTCGCGTCGGGGTCCTCATCACCCTGTCGGGGTTTATTCTGAGATAACAACCGGCTGGATGTACATTATCCCTTACTTAACATACACAAATATT
>NW_015546072.1:204907-207947 GCF_001515605.1 Sinocyclocheilus anshuiensis | reverse complement strand
TTTATATATATATATATATATATATATATATATATATAAAGTATATATACTGTCCATATATATATATATATATATATATGGGCTGGGCAAGTTAACATGTTATTATTGTGTTAACGCATTAATTGATTAACACCGACAATTATTTTATCGCGCATTAACACAGTTTTTTATTATTATGAAAGTCTGTTGCTCACTGGCTCTGAATACAGACAAACCATGGGTCACAGAAGGGGTGGGATGTTGATCAGTACTGGTTTGGGATGGGCATCATCACGCGTCTCAACCAATGAGAGCATTTGGGGTGGGCCTAAGACTGCAGTAACGCTCACATGAAGCGCTCACGACTTCATAAGTGGGAAATGAGAGAAGTGCTCTCGCTCAGCACAGTGGAGTGCAAAGTTTTGTTAACTTTGCGGTTTATTATTTTGAGGCGTTTGGGGCGCGGTAACACACGTCCCTCTCACAATATATTGCTTTAGATTTCTATAACTTTTGCCACTCAGAAATGTTCACGCAATCATGCTGCACGTATCAGAAGTTCAGCGCTCCGGCACTACATGCGTACTGCGCCCGAGCCCCACTGAACTGCGCTTTCGCCCACCTCTTCCAACCGAGCCAGGGAAGACTAAAGGAACTGCACCTGAGCGCGGCCCGGAGCGATCACACTAGTCAAACGCAGGGGCGCCGTAATGGGGGGGTTAGGATGATTCTAAGGGTCCGATGATGGAGGAAACACAATTTCTATCGAGGGGAACGCAATCGCAATTTCTACCAAGGGGGACCCCCCTCGAACGCGATTTACCGAGGGGAAAGCGGAACGCGATCTGTACGGAAGGGAACATACACCTCTTTAAATTATATATATATATATATATATATATATATATATACAGTGGTGTGAAAAAGTGTTGGTCGTCCTGGTAGTCCTGATTTCTTATTTTTTTTGCATGTTTGTCAGGAACGAAGGAGCGAGGAGACACGGAGTAAAGTAACTCAAAAGGGTTTATTTAACAAAGGCTGGGGATCACAGGACTCGACACATCAGGATGACGTTCAACGACTGACAAAGGACAAGAACTAGAACACACTTTAAATACACAGGAACTGATGAGGGGAAGACAAGGGACACCTGGAACTAATGACAATTAACATTGGAAACACCTGGGAACAATGAATTCAAAACACGAGACAGAGAAACTGGAAGACGGAGCACATAGGGAGCAAAGACACACACAAAACCTGGCCCAGAGTCTGACGATAATAAAGTGTGACCAAATATATTTTAAAATGCAATTTATTCCTGTGATGTCAAAGCTGAATGTGGTTTTCAAGAAACATTTCTTTATTATTATCAATATAGAAAACAGTGATTCTTTCTTTCTTTCTTTCTTGGATTATTTTGATGAACATCAGAAAGTTAAAAAACAGCATTTTTAGAAATAAAGTTTTTTGTAACATGTAAAATGTCTTGACTGCCACTTCTGATCAATTTCATGCAACCTTGCTGAATAAAAGTATTACTTTCTTTATAAAATAATAATAATAATAATAAAAAGTGGACATTTTTAGTAACATAAATCGCCTGCACAATGCCCACAAGGTTTACAAGCAAACAGTACTTTTTATTTGACATCTTGTCAGAAAATAGTGGCCTTTTAGAGGGATTTTGAAAAGTTGACAGAAAAAAGTTTACAAGGTTTTAAAACATACATTAAAAAAATATAAAAATGCACTGCACAGCTGCTTGTCAATAGAGGACAAAAGAAGTGACCTGTTTCATCTCAACCACTACCTCCTTTTCCACCATCCTTTCCTCCTTGAGCCTGAACCCAAAAGCCCGAGTTGCCAGCAAACAACATTCCTCCAGGGGAGCCGAGCGCCCCTAACAAGAATCATTATGGTGTCCTAGGGAGAGTGAGGCGACAGCTGGCCCTCTGCACATGTGACCCTTGCCACTTTGTCGACTTAACGTTGGTCACTGTGATCAAAGCCTGCAGAGGAGCAGCTGTGACCGGTAAGCTAAACACAGCGATTTCTGCAAATAGAAAAAGCCTATGAGCTTCTGTACCAGTGGTACAGTATATATATATATATATATATATATATATATATAGAAGGGACAATGAGGTTTATGGGGGAAGGGAATTTACACATAATGGACTGCTTTATTATATACAGATTCAAAGGTGGCACACTTCCATATTCATAAACAAAATCACACTACTGTAGTGCCATGAAAAGCCACTAGCCATGCATAATTTAGAGAGCTAACATATAAACCCACTTAAACTTTGACTTAATTTTCCTGTTTACAACTAAAGAAATAAAAGTGGTGTTAAAACAGAAAAGAATCTACATAAGCTCATTGTGAGAAATGGACAAGGGAAGCATTTTAATGTAGGAACACCGAGGTCAGAGAGAGCAGTCGGTGCAGCAGACAATTCCTCCCCCCACATCAGTTCCTCTTATTTTAAGTTCTGCCCTGCTTTCTGAACCCGTGTCCCAAAGAAAGCCTGCATATTTTAACACGTACGCCACTAAATATCTTGTTTGGTTTGCCACATTCAGATCACCCTATAAGGTTACTTCTCTGCCCTTACCTCTTTTTGTTCTTCAGACCACTGGCGAAACAGTGAAAGGTCTTGGCCGCATATAAACGAATTTCAAATGTCATGTCTTGCGTGGCTAAAATGAAAGGAAACGCTCTCGCTCACTCGCGGTGGTGGCCGAGTCAATGAATTTGTCAAAATTTTATGATAATTCATTCAATTATTCCTCAGACATTTAAATGATAGCAGAGGAATAGACGAGTGGAGAGAGCGAAGGGGAGGGCCACAGCAATAATCCCTCTCCTGATATTAGAGAGCCTCCAGAGGGGTTTTAAAAGCTCTGTATCTCTTCGTGGAGAGGACTAAAACTTCACTCCGTCTCACAAAACAGCGGAAAGCCCTGCTTACTTTCTCAACTGCTCAATAAGAAGGTCCCTCTCACATAAAAGTGCACACACACTTTCTCACTTCCTCACTAGAAAGTCATACTA
>NW_015546072.1:200930-202860 GCF_001515605.1 Sinocyclocheilus anshuiensis | reverse complement strand
TGTTAATCTCTTTCGCTCATATTTATTTAAATAAAAAAATACTGTTCAAATTCAATATATTTTAATATATTTTAAAATGCAATTTATTCCTGTGATGTCAAAGCTGAATGTGGTTTTCAAGAAACATTTCTTTATTATTATCAATATAGAAAACAGTGATTCTTTCTTTCTTTCTATTATTTTGTATTTTGATGAACATCAGAAAGTTAAAAAACAGCATTTTTAGAAATAAAGTTTTTTGTAAAATGTCTTGAAAATAATAATAATAATAATAAAAAGTGGACATTTTTAGTAACATAAATCGCCTGCACAATGCCCACAAGGTTTACAAGCAAACAGTACTTTTTATTTGACATCTTGTCAGAAAATAGTGGCCTTTTAGAGGGATTTTGAAAAGTTGACAGAAAAAAGTTTACAAGGTTTTAAAACATACATTAAAAAAATATAAAAATGCACTGCACAGCTGCTTGTCAATAGAGGACAAAAGAAGTGACCTGTTTCATCTCAACCACTACCTCCTTTTCCACCATCCTTTCCTCCTTGAGCCTGAACCCAAAAGCCCGAGTTGCCAGCAAACAACATTCCTCCAGGGGAGCCGAGCGCCCCTAACAAGAATCATTATGGTGTCCTAGGGAGAGTGAGGCGACAGCTGGCCCTCTGCACATGTGACCCTTGCCACTTTGTCGACTTAACGTTGGTCACTGTGATCAAAGCCTGCAGAGGAGCAGCTGTGACCGGTAAGCTAAACACAGCGATTTCTGCAAATAGAAAAAGCCTATGAGCTTCTGTACCAGTGGTACAGTATATATATATATATATATATATATATATATATAGAAGGGACAATGAGGTTTATGGGGGAAGGGAATTTACACATAATGGACTGCTTTATTATATACAGATTCAAAGGTGGCACACTTCCATATTCATAAACAAAATCACACTACTGTAGTGCCATGAAAAGCCACTAGCCATGCATAATTTAGAGAGCTAACATATAAACCCACTTAAACTTTGACTTAATTTTCCTGTTTACAACTAAAGAAATAAAAGTGGTGTTAAAACAGAAAAGAATCTACATAAGCTCATTGTGAGAAATGGACAAGGGAAGCATTTTAATGTAGGAACACCGAGGTCAGAGAGAGCAGTCGGTGCAGCAGACAATTCCTCCCCCCACATCAGTTCCTCTTATTTTAAGTTCTGCCCTGCTTTCTGAACCCGTGTCCCAAAGAAAGCCTGCATATTTTAACACGTACGCCACTAAATATCTTGTTTGGTTTGCCACATTCAGATCACCCTATAAGGTTACTTCTCTGCCCTTACCTCTTTTTGTTCTTCAGACCACTGGCGAAACAGTGAAAGGTCTTGGCCGCATATAAACGAATTTCAAATGTCATGTCTTGCGTGGCTAAAATGAAAGGAAACGCTCTCGCTCACTCGCGGTGGTGGCCGAGTCAATGAATTTGTCAAAATTTTATGATAATTCATTCAATTATTCCTCAGACATTTAAATGATAGCAGAGGAATAGACGAGTGGAGAGAGCGAAGGGGAGGGCCACAGCAATAATCCCTCTCCTGATATTAGAGAGCCTCCAGAGGGGTTTTAAAAGCTCTGTATCTCTTCGTGGAGAGGACTAAAACTTCACTCCGTCTCACAAAACAGCGGAAAGCCCTGCTTACTTTCTCAACTGCTCAATAAGAAGGTCCCTCTCACATAAAAGTGCACACACACTTTCTCACTTCCTCACTAGAAAGTCATACTAGCAACAATGAAAAAAAAAAAACTTCACCAGCCCACACAATCTCAGCAAACACATCCTTCGCACGTCTTGGAGAGAGTACGACAATAAAACCAGCCCTGTGCTCCTCGTGCTCCTGTGAACTTTGACCCCCTCAGTCCCTTCTGCTTGGGGTCGAGTCGATGGGAGAC
>NW_015546072.1:191362-200753 GCF_001515605.1 Sinocyclocheilus anshuiensis | reverse complement strand
AACAAGTCTTTTTTATATAATTTTTTTTTTTATATTTTATATTTTAAAAAAGAATATTAAAAAACCATTCTGAGGCATAAATGTTCACATTGGACAATTTCCTATGCACTTTCTTACGTCTCAGTCCCTTCTGCTTGGGGTCGATTCGATGGGAGACTAGAAGGAAGACCTCATGTCAGACCCCTGAGTGATTCTGCATACACCATGGCTAAGCTCCCCCTCTAGTGTTCACACGTCTGTATTCCTCTAAGCAACCAAAGCAGCAGCCTGTGAATTCTTGCCCTGAGTTTTTATGTTGTTTCATGTTGAATGCAACGCAGAGCAGCGTTCACTGGGCAGCATCTAGTTTTAATGCAGTTTTTACCAAAAAAAGCAGCAGATTTTGCTACATATGCCAGTTCTTCTGCCTGAAGTGACCTGATTGATCGCAAACATAATGTCTCAGTGCTTAAGACAGTACAGTGGAACATGATTATATACAATAATGTAAATTATACCAACAATTTCTCTTTAGTACAGGGACCAATTCTCACGGTAGAGTGCTTTAAAGTGACGGACACAAGCAGGGCGACAGAGGCGACACAAGCAATGCTAATTATGCACTCTCTCTCCAAATTAACCAACTTTCACTGGGACCCAACCTCCATCTGACGCAGTCGGAGAACGGGCGGAGGGTGAGACGAAGAGCACGAGAGAGAACGGCGAAGCTGGAAAACAGAAACAAACCAATAATCTTGTACTTTGCCTCTTGAAGGCGAGCCACAGTGCCTCTAACGTAGACGAGTCATTTTGTAGAAACCAATAATGCCCGCGGGGGACGGGGGAACACATTGCGGGCCGCCTCATTTCAAATTTGAGGCGATCAGGCTTTTGCAATCAGCGCCACAATGAAGGCCCTCATTTTATGCTGCTACATCATAAAAGTGATCTTTTGTTACATTTCCATCCTTAAAAGGGCCTTAATCCCTTTCTTTTCAGGCAAGTCTATGGCAAATTCCACAGGGACATCCCATTCGCTGCAAGGACTAGAGTGACCCACTCAGAAAGCAGCGTGCGTGGCTTTGAGCCTTTCTTCTCCTGCCACTCTTGTGTGAACATTAAATCGTACTTTTCATTCCCCTCACTGTGGGGGGACACCCCTTAATGATGACAGAGAAAGAGAAATTCCTCCACTCGGGTCCTATGATACCATTCTGCTGTCAAGCAGGCGTCTCGGTGGACAGAGAATCAAACATGGCTTCCTGCAGGTGGAGTGGCGCTGAAGGTCACACCGCAGCTCAGAGGAGCAGGGGGAGAGGCAGCACTTCAGAGGAGTCGCCAGCTTTCTCACAGCAAATTAAGTCATCTGTGAAAACGTACATCTCTTTAGCATTGCGTAAATGTTCGGCATAATTGATCGCTCTGTTAGGCTGGTTAGTTTGATATTCGCGCCATTATTGCAATGTTAGAACTCGTGCGTTAAACATGCCCCCAATCGTGTCACTACGGTCATATCTAGCACACTTTATCATTGTAAGTATTTTCTCTTTCTTTAAACGGTTTCTACAAAATAGCTTGCAGTCGGGTTTGGTTTTCATTGCCTTTGTCTGGCTCTGTCTCAGAGGGGAGCCGATTAATCAGTTTAAAATTGAGCCGTGTACCTCCAGTCACTCAGTACCCTACTCAGCCTGGCTACTTGATGTTGGGTGCTTCAATGAGAACATTGTACATATATAAAACACTTGTCAATCAAGCCTTAAACTGTACCCCCGTCACCTTTCATCCATGCGTCCCACATTTATCGCATCTTCGAATGAACTGATAAGCATTCTCAGCAAATGCCTTCCCATAAATATTTAACGTTTAACAGATCTAAGAACAATGCAAAATATGGCTAATGCATTATTATATCTTTCTTTCAAGAAATATCTACATTGAATAAAAAATGTCTTTTTTATATAATTTTTTTTTTTATATTTTATATTTTAAAAAAGAATATTAAAAAACCATTCTGAGGCATAAATGTTCACATTGGACAATTTCCTATGCACTTTCTTACGTCTGCGGTGGTAGAGTGCTTTAAAGTGACGGACACAAGCAGGGCGACAGAGGCGACACAAGCAATGCTAATTATGCACTCTCTCTCCAAATTAACCAACTTTCACTGGGACCCAACCTCCATCTGACGCAGTCGGAGAACGGGCGGAGGGTGAGACGAAGAGCACGAGAGAGAACGGCGAAGCTGGAAAACAGAAACAAACCAATAATCTTGTACTTTGCCTCTTGAAGGCGAGCCACAGTGCCTCTAACGTAGACGAGTCATTTTGTAGAAACCAATAATGCCCGCGGGGGACGGGGGAACACATTGCGGGCCGCCTCATTTCAAATTTGAGGCGATCAGGCTTTTGCAATCAGCGCCACAATGAAGGCCCTCATTTTATGCTGCTACATCATAAAAGTGATCTTTTGTTACATTTCCATCCTTAAAAGGGCCTTAATCCCTTTCTTTTCAGGCAAGTCTATGGCAAATTCCACAGGGACATCCCATTCGCTGCAAGGGCTAGAGTGACCCACTCAGAAAGCAGCGTGCGTGGCTTTGAGCCTTTCTTCTCCTGCCACTCTCGTGAGAACATTAAATCGTACTTTTCATTCCCCTCACTGTGGGGGGACGTCCCTTAATGATGACAGAGAAAGAGAAATTCCTCCACTCGGGTCCTATGATACCATTCTGCTGTCAAGCAGGCGTCTCGGTGGACAGAGAATCAAACATGGCTTCCTGCAGGTGGAGTGGCGCTGAAGGTCACACCGCAGCTCAGAGGAGCAGGGGGAGAGGCAGCACTTCAGAGGAGTCGCCAGCTTTTTCACAGCAAATTAAGTCATCTGTGAAAACGTACGTCTCTTTAGCATTGCGTAAATGTTCGGCATAATTGATCGCTCTGTTAGGCTGGTTAGTTTGATATTCGCGCCATTATTGCAATGTTAGAACTCGTGCGTTAAACATGCCCCCAATCGTGTCACTACGGTCATATCTAGCACACTTTATCATTGTAAGTATTTTCTCTTTCTTTAAACGGTTTCTACAAAATAGCTTGCAGTCGGGTTTGGTTTTCATTGCCTTTGTCTGGCTCTGTCTCAGAGGGGAGCCGATTAATCAGTTTAAAATTGAGCCGTGTACCTCTAGTCACTCAGTACCCTTCTCAGCCTGGCCACTCGATGTTGGGTGCTTCAATGAGAACATTGTACATATATAAAACACTTGTCAATCAAGCCTTAAACTGTACCCCCGTCACCTTTCATCCATGCGTCCCACATTTATCGCATCTTCGAATGAACTGATAAGCATTCTCAGCAAATGCCTTCCCATAAATATTTAACGTTTAACAGATCTAAGAACAATGCAAAATATGGCTAATGCATTATTATATCTTTCTTTCAAGAAATATCTACATTGAATAAAAAATAATATTATATAAATATCTAGATTTACACATTTCAAAAGTTTGGGGTCTGTAAGGTTTCTATTGTTTTTGAAAGAAGTCTCTTATGTTCACCAAGGCTACATTTATTTGATAAAAAAATACAATAAATACAGTAAAAATTGTACTATGTGTGTGTATGCCTGTGCGTGCGCACGCACACACACACACACACACACACACACACACACACACACACACACACACACACACACACACACACACACACACACACACACACACACACACACACACACACACACACACACACACACACACACACACACACACACACACACACACACACACACACACACACACACACACACACACACACACACACACACACACACACACACACACACACACACACACACACACACACACACACACACACACACACACACACACACACACACACACACACACACACACACACAGAGTACAAGTATAAAAATGTTTTCTATTTGAATATATTTTAAAAATCTAATTTACAAAGCTGAATTTACAGTGTAAAACTTTGTCACATTTGACTAATTTAATGCATTCTTACCCAAATAAATTAACTTCTTAAAAAAGCAATTATTTATAATATAATGCAATGAAGTAATAACAGTTTATATTTATATAAATATATTTATTTTTCTTGCATCTAAATTCACAAAAAATAAATAATGCAATATATAATTAGCCTTGTGAATAAATCACAATCTATAATAAGCCTTATTTACATAGAAAAGAGGCGTGTTTGTTCTGAAAATAATGAAGATGACTTAATTGAAATGATCACGCTGCCATTTAGTACCAGGTTAAGTTATATTGAGGGTGGTCAGTGAAAAAGTAGTGCACAAAAAGTGGTGCAGCTGAATTCATCCCTTATTCTTCATTCTGCATTAATTTGTCATCCAGTATGACAAATAATTCCAAATTATGTCCAAATATTCCCAAACACATGACAATCCCATTAACTGTTGACTTCCATACATAATTAGAGCCAAACTAGATGTGTGTGCATAGATAGGCAGCAGATGTAGTTTCTGGATTCTCTTTCTAAGCCCACTGCATTGTCTATTCAGGTCAGCGGCAGAGGCACCCGGATGTTAAGGGTGTAATGCGGTGGGATTTAGGCAGGTGAAAAAGTCTGCCAGTGTTCCTGCTGATAGCTGGATAGAGACCTCAACAACACATCCCAAGCTTTGGGAGCATTTTACCATGAGTGTCACTCCTTTGTAATGGATTTTCTGTCTCCAAGGGTTAGTAGTGAGCAGAAGAGACGAGGAAATATGGTAGTGTGTACTGTGTGTACAGAAATGCAATTTTCACATCTTTCTTTTGTGATCCCAGACTGGAAATTAAAGTCATGTGCTAGCCTTACAACATGCTTGCATTAAATGCATTCACCCTTTGTGGTGTACAAGAACAAGCAGAGTTCAGCAACCTTGAACCAAAATTCATTCAGATGTATTGGCAATGCTGAAAGTAGAGGTTTCATCAATGTACTCAATATTTGAAGTGCAAAAGGAATACTTCAATTTCATTATCCAATAGGGACTCAATCGATGCTCAGCTAATCTTTTTTTTTTTCAACCCACTTACTGTTAGGCCAACATTCTCCATTGTAGCCTGCCAGGGCTGGCTATAGTTCGAAGCCAGAACGTGTGTGAGCATGTGTGTTTTAAAGTTACACTATAGTTCCAGTAAAAATTGTCTGACATTTCTAACCATCTTCACTCAGATCTGAAGGATTATGTGGTGAAACATGGACAGTGTCCTGCGTGGTTATACATGTACTTTGTATATTAACCACAGCATAGAGTGAATTCTTTGCATTGCTGTAGACTACTGTTCACATGTTTGGGATTATTTTATTTTAATTGTATTTATTTATTTTTATTTTTTAAGAAATTAATACTTTAGTAAGGACACATTCAATTAACTAAAGTGACACAAAATATATTAATCATATTACAATAGAAAAAAAAATGTATTACAATAATAATATTGCAAACATTTCAATAGAAATTGTAATAAATGCTGTTCTTTTGATCATTCTATTCTGGATAATCCAGATAAATGCTGTTCTTTTGAACTTTCTGTTCATTATCCAGAAAAAAACAATTATAAATTAAAAATAAAAACACAAAAACATAAGCAGTTTTCAACATTGACACTAATAAGAAATGTGTCTTAAGAAATGTGTGATGAACACCAAATCAGCATATCTTAATGATTTCTGAAGGATCATGTGACATTTAATATTGGAGTCACAGGACTAAATTGCATTTTAAAATGTATTAAAAATTTTATTTTAATTTGTAATATTTCACAATATGACTTTTACTGTATTTTTGATTAAATTAACGCATAAGTGAGCATGGTGAGCATATGAAACTTATTTCAAAAACATAAAAAAAAAAAGCACCAACCCCAAACTTTTTGAATGGCAGTATATGAGGTAAATTTCTGAATCAAGGCCATACAATTTGCATTAACGCTCAGTACGAACAGCAGAAATTCACATGTAAATATATACTATTTAAAAAGTTACTTCTCAGTTTTACTAAGAGAGACCTCCGAGATGCTTGAAATAAGAGCTGTTTATGTTTGTAGCACTGCGTTTGCTGTCGAGATCTAGACCAAGGTCCTCGCAAGGTCTACTGTACAAACTCAAACAGCAGCAGGACACCAGGGAGTGTCCCTGGACGCAAAACAGACCCAGCGTGGAGAACAGGAAATGAAAGCTTAATCCCTCCAACCTTTGACTTGCCTTGGCCTCTTCCATTCACCCAGCGAGCTATTCTATTCTTCTCCTGCACACAGTTCCCCTATTCATCCCATCTCTTCTCCTCATTCCTCTAGGAGAGAAAATAAAGAGGAAAAAAACAACTGTCTATGTTTACTCTTCTTAAGACTGACGCTAGCTGTAGCAGGTCAAATGAAGCAGCAGCTCCGAGCTCCATTTCCGATCCCTCTTCATTTTATTTCCCAACAATTTAAGAAGCAATTAAAATTCTCCTATTACGCACTCTTTTATGCTGTCATTTTTTTAAGCAGAGTGAAATTATTACACCAAATCATAGCATAATTATCATAACATTACACTAATTCCCAAAGAAGTATTTAAATTATATGGTTGGTTGATTGCGAGATGAATTAGGAAACCGATTTTCGACGAGCCTCCTCCAAGCCAGATATGGATTAGACCTCGAAACACAAGAAGCTGCAAGGAAAGAGACGTGTCTTACCCGAATCGTGGAGCAAAGTCCATAAAATGGTCAAGTAGCTGTCATTAAACAAAAAAAAAAAACAGACACTTTGAAGATCCAGTTCGCGATCTATCAAGGAAGCGATATCTTGTGGACAAGTGGTTCTCGGAAGCATGAGACTGGCATAGTTTTAATTGAATTGAATACAGATTTTAGTACACTGGGGGACAGCCTTTGTTAGCTGCTTTCCAAAGAAGGAAAATCCAGTCATAAAAGAGGTATTTTTAAATATCATAAGGTGATTAAGAAGTGTGGAGCTCACCAGAAAATCATTTTGGTAAAATTAGTCATCCATTTAGGTGGATTTAGAGAAGCGCACTTACACATTTACTTGAAGGCACACACAGGCACGAGCAAATACTTCATAGTATTATCGTAGCCAATTACAAATACGTCCTTTTTAACTTAATATTGGCTTTAATGGATGAGGTTAAGCCACATATGAGTAGCATAATGGAAAGCCTGAGCGCTCCATTGTGGATTTTAGGTGCATTAATTGCATTCATTGTAACCAAATTAACTGTCTCGATTAAGAGGGATCTAAAGCGCAACATACAGCACACCTCAGAATCACGTGGCTGCTTTGTTGGTGTCGCTCTATACCATATGATGAGCTCTGTCCCGGCTCTGTTAGCATGTGGCTGTATGGATGGAAAAACAGAGGGGGAATTGAGAGCTATTCAATGCTCATTGGGCCTTCGTATTCACTTACACCCCCCATTGCTTATAGAATTGAACAGGGCTTTGATCCCCAAATCTAATTGTTTAGTGTTGCACAAATCAAATAAGTGGCTAGTGGATTGCTTAACCGAATAAGTTCAAACAAGACCTCATTTTGGGAGGAAAAATGTGGGCGTGCACTTTATCAATTACAAGGGCATACTAAGACAACATGCACATCTCTAACGACATAAATTATGTTAATGAGCTTGGTTAGCGAAACGCATTCAATATGCAAAGATTGGTGCGCGCTGAAGTGGTTATCAGTCTCTCAGGTAAGAACTGTCAAATCCAGCCATGGTCTCAATTCCAGGCCTTTCAAATTTCTACTTTCATCATGCTCTCGAGTGCAGCCAGCTCACAATGGAGAGTGTTTACCCCGGCGTATTCCCGCAAACAGCAGCGGCACAAAAAAAGATTGGTCTGTCTCCACGCCTGGCTCATTGTGGGGACGTCAGTAAAGGGCTTTTTGTGCCATTGTCCGGCGTGTCAGGCAGAATGAGAGGGGGTGTTAAGAGGTGCAAAGATGTGGGAGCACACCTGCTGAGCTGGCCCAAGCAAGCCCTCTTTCTCCCCCACTATTAATTTGTGTTGCTCTGAGAACTCCTTTTGTTGTCATGGAGCTGTTGGTGGCTACATGTTTGAAGTGTCACAAGTGTCAGTCTTTATTACATTCAGTGTGAGGATGGCCAATGAGAGATAGCGAGAACGACAGAGCACGAGAGAAATAAAGGCTAATAATAATAGCCCCGGTCCAGCCTAAGAAACCTAATGTGTCACGAATTAAGAAAACTTGGCAAGGCTACCTGGGATTGTGATGTTCCGGATGATTTCAGTGCTGGAGTTTGTCACGCTAGCTAATGCCCGACTTTGAGGCTCAACTGTGGCACCATTTGTCAGCGATCATTACCAATGGACTAACATAATTCCCGCCGCTGATTAAAATGTCTTGTAATTTAACAAAGACACAGGATGGATTAATCCACTGCTAACTAACAGAGTTGGGATATTAATATGGCTAGAGAAGATAGACGTCAGTAAAGGGCTTTTTGTGCCATTGTCCGGCGTGTCAGGCAGAATGAGAGGGGGTGTTAAGAGGTGCAAAGATGTGGGAGCACACCTGCTGAGCTGGCCCAAGCAAGCCCTCTTTCTCCCCCACTATTAATTTGTGTTGCTCTGAGAACTCCTTTTGTTGTCATGGAGCTGTTGGTGGCTACATGTTTGAAGTGTCACAAGTGTCAGTCTTTATTACATTCAGTGTGAGGATGGCCAATGAGAGATAGCGAGAACGATGGAGCACGAGAGAAATAAAGGCTAATAATAATAGTCCCGCTCCAGCCTAAGAAACCTAATGTGTCACGAATTAAGAAAACTTGGCAAGGCTACCTGGGATTGTGATGTTCCGGGTGATTTCAGTGCTGGAGGTTGTCACGCTAGCTAATGCCTGACTTTGAGGCTCAATTGTGGTACCATTTGTCAGCGATCATTACCAATGGACTAACATAATTCCCGCCGCTGATTAAAATGTCTTGTAATTTAACAAAGACACAGGATGGATTAATCCACTGCTAACTAACAGAGTTGGGATATTAATATAGCTAGAGAAGAAACAGTGCATAATAAAGCTCTGACTAGGCCGGTAGACAAATTTATTGTAATACTAAGAGTTATTCTTTCTTTTAATTTTTTTTTTCTTTTAATTATTTCCCCATAAATTATCAAGTTTGCACAAGAATGAGGTCAGATTTCCTTTTCTATCTTTTTTTTTTTTTAAAGGGGTCCTATTATGCTCTTTTACAATGTCTTGAATTTTTTCGGGGTGTACTAGAACATGCTCTCATGCTTGGTGGTTCGAAAAACACATTATTTCTTTTACATAATTTACATTATTACAATACCTTTCTCCCCATCCTGGCACAAACGGCTCGATTAGTTCCGGGTTTGATGAAT
>NW_015546072.1:148219-191261 GCF_001515605.1 Sinocyclocheilus anshuiensis | reverse complement strand
AGCTCCCCTCAAAAAAAAAAACTGCTTTATCAGACATTACATGCAAGATTAAATGAAAATGACATCCAATTTTCCGAATACAGTCGGTTTCCTTCAGAAATACAGTGATATAAAAACACCCACATTCAATGTATGGGAAACACTGTAGTCTCATAACTGAAGTGTAAATTCTGCAGAATACATCATTGTCCAGTATTGTACTGTCAGCAATTTATTATAAAAACGTTTTCATAATTGTAACATACATATTTACATACATAATTATTCAGGTGCATGTGTAATAACTTGCGAAAACTTGAGGCTACAGCAGCACTTCTTCTTCGTTGTCGTCTTGTCTGATGCAGTCAACCAAGCGTTCTAACCACGACCTCGCCCCTCCCCAACCCCCAACCATTCGAATTTCCAAAATATCCCCCTTTGGAATGGACTTTGAGATTTGTAAGTTTGAAGATCTTTTTTATGCCCAAACATACACACTGACTAAAATTCAAAAAGTGAAAAAGCATAATAGGACCCCTTTTTTAAGAAATTTAAACAGTTTTCTGCAAGGACACATTAAATTGATCAAAGATGACAGTTAAAATGCATAAATGTTACAAAACTTTTTAACTTTTCTTTTTATAAAAATAAATCCTGAAAAAAAAGATCAGTTTCCAAGATGGTTTTCAATACTGACAATAATAGGATATATTTCTGCTATTATCAAATAAGCATATTCAATAAGCACCAATATAAATATATTCAATTAAATATATTCAAAAGATTTTTGAAGGATTTTTAGTTGGATCTTTTGTAACGGTTATATATATGACCTTGGACCACAAAACCAGTCATAAGGGTCATTTTTGTTAATTGAGATTTATACTGAATAAATAAGCTTTCCATTGATGTATGTATGGTTTGTTAGGATATAGGACAATATCTGGCCGAGATACAAGTATTTGAAAATATGGAATCTGAGGGTGCAAAAAAATAAAAAAATAATATTGAGAAAATCGCCTTTAAAGTTGTCCAAATGAAGTCTTTAGCATATTACTAATCAAAAAATTAAGTTTTGATATGTTCACAGTAGGAAATGTACTGTGTAGGAACATGATCCTTACTTAATATGCTAATAACTTTGACCCATACAATGTATTTTTGGCTATTGCTACAAATATATCGGTGCTACTTCAGACTGGTTTTGTGGTCCAGGGTCACATATATATTACAGTTACAGTGTTATGGTTTCAAACAGCATTGGGCCTCTTTGACTTTCATTGTAAGGACAAACAAACATATTTTTCGAAATATCTTAATTTGTGGTCAAAAAAGAAAGAAAGAAAGATTGACGCTAAAGCAACAAAACTATCACTTTTAGAAAACCACATTACATTAAGCATAATAATATTTGCAGTATAAGAGAGCAATGGCTATTTGATTACTACATTCACCTGAGTACATTTGAACTTAAAATATCAGCATTATAGAATTTGGAGAAACTACTGTTTTTAATAAATAAAGCCATGCACACAAACCCTATTGAATCTTATTAGTTGCTATATTCACAGGCTCAAAAGTGAGAGCCGATGTAAAATATCCATAATTGCTCTCATTGGCACTTCATTTGGAGCAAGCAATATTGGGAGGGAAATCCGTTGTGACCTTTTGCTTATTCTAATTCCCCAGCAATAAGGCCACACGGAGGTGATCACTGATGCACATAATGGCACACTTACCGATACACGGATCTACACAGAATGGTGGATAGAGAGATGAGACATGGACGAAAATCACGCGCCACTTGCTCCGTGTTCAATGGTGGGTGTTGATGAAGCCGGAGCAAGTGCATTTGGGCTGTTCACCGGAGCCCCATATGTTGTTCCTGGTCCGTGTCATTGGCTTGTTACAATTCTGACTACCAGCCAAGGAACTAGAGTGAGAGAGAGACAGAGAGAAAGAGAGAGCCTGGCCACCAAAGACAGTGCTACAAACCGGAATGGTCCAGGGTCAACAGTACCATAATTACTTTCAAATGTCAGCCTACAATAAAATACAACAGTTCATCTGGCAGAGAGCAAATTAGCTTTGACCATGGTGTAATTACCCTTTCCAGAAGAACCATTAGCAGAGATCAAATCTGCCAGTCCAGTGTTTGAGGAAAGGCCATCAGAGTACACTCCACCTGACAAGGATGCACATTTGCCATTTTGCAAGGTAATTAATTGTCCTTATAATAGAAATTTTTATATTTGACTCTGGAATTGAAAAGTGTAATAACCTGCCAGCTTTATCTTAAAGCCTTAAAAGTTTCAAAGACCCATCTTTTTATTTCAAGGGTGTCTTTCCTTTTTTGACAAGTTGAGAGACTATGAAACGGCTGATGTGGGATTACTAGTAGTCCATGCTGCAAAAACCAAAACACCATGTAAAACCTGCAAGTATTTTTTTTTTTTAAGAAATTAATACTTTTATTCAGTATGGATGCATACAACTGGTCAAAAGTGACAGTAAAGACATTTAGGATATTAGAAGGTTTCTATTTCAAATAAATGCTGTTCTTTTGAACTTTCTGGGGGAAAAAGTATTCACAAAAATTATGTACTACAACTTTTCAGTTAAGATAATAAAAAATGTTTCAGCATATTAGAATGATTTCTGAAGGATCATACTAAAGACTGGATTAATGGCTGCTGAAAATTCAGCTTTGTCATCACAGCAATACATTTCATTTTGAACTGTATTTAAATCAAAAACAGTTTACATTTTAAATTGTAATATTTCACAATATTACTTTATTTACTGTATTTATGATCAAATAAATGCAGCCTTTGTGAGCATAAGATTTAAAAAAAATGTTAAATGGTCTGTTCCAAATGGAATAAAGAAAATCCTCCTTAATTAATGACAACACTGCATTGTACACAGCGTCTTATTGTCAGAACACTGAATTATTAAATACTGATAAGCTTTCTATACTAACCACTGATCAAGTGCATTGACTTCTGCTCCTAAGCAACAGCAAAGATAAAGTCTTAATGACTGTGAGGATACACCATTATCCTCCCTGTTAGAAAGTGAGGGCAGTACAGATAGGGCTCATTGTCCTGACTGAAATTCTTTAGTTATTTCCGCAGAGATGCATTAAGGTGGATTTCTTTATAAGAAGTAATTACATTCATAGCACACATTCCCTCAGTCCAAGCGCACAAAGCAGCAAGCATTGAATAGAGTGCAGAAAACCTGTTTTTTTTGTTCTTGTCATCCTTAAAACTAATTAGAAAATGCCAATCTCCAATTAGCTAATGTGCTTCTGTTGACCTCTCGACAATGGCCAACGGTTAAGTTTGGGATGATTAACATTTCAGGAACTTCATCCACAGCCTGAAACTTGGTGATGTTTGATATTAGAGAGAGATTACTATGCCGAGCACTTGTCTAAGGTCATGTGACTTGTACTGGAGGAGCATTATGACAGAGTCTACAAAATAAGTCTGTAGTAAGGAGAAGAGGGCTGCTTATAACTGAATGCCACACCATAATAATGTAAGTACTGACAAACTGACTAATAAAATGAATGCTGTTACCATCTTTCTACTGGGAAATATCACAATTAACACAATCACATGCTACACTATGATAGTTTATGGATAGTTTATCCCAAAATGAAAATTCTTTCATCATTTACTCACTCTCACGTTGTTCCAAAAAACTGTGTGACTTTTTTTTTCTTTTTCTGTGGAGCACCAAAGAAGATATTTTGAAGAATGTTGGTAACAGTTTGGGTTCCATTGTATAGACATTGCATTTTTTTTCATTGTATAAAAAAAAAAAAAAAAAAACACTGACATTTGTCAAAATATATTCTTTTGTGTTCCACAGATGATGAAAGTATGCCATACAGGTTTGGAATATCATGAGGGTGGAAAAAATATTTGTGAACCACCCCTTTGACATCAGAACTTGTGATTATATCACTCATGTTTCTTTTTAATGAATTAGTCAAACAGGCTAGTAAAATGGTTTGAATCATTCTGTGATTCAGTCCGAATCTTTCACACAGTTAACTCACAAACTTTGTTTTGAGTCATTTGGAGTGGCTTCTCACTCCATTTAAAAAACAGTAACATGTCACTTAAAGGGATACTCCACCCCAAAATGAAAATGTTGTCATTAATCACTTACCCCCATGTCGTTCCAAACCTGTAAAAGCTTCGTTCGTCTTCGGAACACAATTTAAGATATTTTGGATGAAAACCGGGAGGCTTGTGACTGTCCGATTGACTGCCAAGTAATTATTCGTATTTCTATAACATTTTTACAAATGTGGACAACGCAGTAAGGGGGTTTGTCAAATTTAGCTCACTTCTGCTACAAAGTTTCCCCCAAAAGATGCACACACACAACGACGACTGGCAATATTTGTTGGCACTAGATCTTTTTAATAAGCATGCATTAAATCAAACTATGAATGGTTATTTGTAATATTCCATATTTACAAGAAAAACAAGCAGCTTAAAATGTAGCAAGCTACTTTTGCCATTTGTAACATAACTAGTTACTATTTCTAAAGTGTAGCTTAATTATCTTTACATTTTCTATCAGGAAATTAGCTTTTTTTGCAGTATGAGAAAAATTAAAATAAATTAATTGTGCACAATAGCTATACCAGACTGCACTGAAAAGTTCTGAAATCCCACCATCATTGAATAATTTTTATTTAGTCAATACTGCAAATCAATAAGGGACCAATTAAGTCAAGTAAAACTTTTACTTTTAAAATGTGAGAGGGAAGATTGGCACAAACTTGAATCCATTATTCTTAATAGCAATATAGTGGGCGACTCACTAGCGAGTTGTTGGTTCGCTGAGGCACTGTGTCATCTAACGCTCCTACAGTAGACTGAGAAAAAAACACGCAACCATGCTAAGTAATGCTAAGTAGTTGAAAATATGCCTGTTCAATGATATATCACACACTCCAATCCTCCCAAGATATGCAAATTCACCTCAAAATCAGTGCATATGGGATTATGCCCTTATACGGGTACGGCAAAGAGATTAAGACATGACCTGCTTTTCTCACAATACCTGCAAGTGAGGCATGAAGCATCAGTAATGGTGATGAAAGCCATTACGATCAATTTTCGTAAGCCCCTGTGTGTTCAATAACGCATAGGTGCTGCTTATTTCCTGGCCGATTATTACTGTAAATTCCTGACGCCTTTTTGTAGGCTGCTTCCTGGCATGCTGATTAGCGGGGCAAGAGCCGCGTGATGAGGAGAGAGAGAGGAGCCGGGCCTGGGAGCCAGCTTTCTCCAGAGCTGTGAATGGAGGATTAAGCTCAGGGAGCCGGGCATGGACAGGTGCCCAGCCGAGATGCAGAGCTTCCCAGGTACGTGCCCCAACTACATCTGGCCCCGTTTCCCCCTCTCACTGTTTTTTTGGCTTTATCAAAATACCGCTGGGTTGAGATTGTCAGAGGAGCTCCTGAGCTGGCAGCGGCCACCGTGATTAGCCATATTGAATTATGCGTTGCGAAGATGTCCCTGCATCCGACACGCGCACACGTGCAAGTTTATTTCCTCCCCGAACGCCCCTCGAACCGCTCTTCCTGTGTTTATGTTTGGTGACAAGAAGACGCGGATGTGGGTAAACAGGATTATAGCCACGGTTCTGCTGTCACACACATCTCATAATTCGCATGCGTTCCTGACAGGCTTGGTGGCATTTAAAGTTACCTAACATTTGCCTTGGCGTGCGCCACAGTCCCAGGTGCAAATGAAGGCATCAGCCGGAGGTGAACGGTGAACGGCTACAATCCCATTTTTATTTTTCGCAGACATTTGACTATTGAATATGATGCATTCTTCGCATCACTCAAGTCACTTCGCTGTATTGTTTCAGGCAGTCCGAAGATTACAATCGTCTTCATTAATTTTATCTCGGACATAAACTTTTAATACGCCCACGATCACATGACTTCCAGGGCGGTTTAAATGACTCCAACCTGTAATTACTGATCCAGCACTCAATTAAAATAATTTGATTGAAATTATTCAGTGGTTTTAAATACAAGCCTCAAGCTACTGTACATAACAATATTCAGAGCTGTGACCGAGAACATGTTTCTGTTTGAGAGGAAAAAGCATGTTCTTATCCATATGATAACAGGAAAAATTCTGGAAAATATGGGAATAAATGAAGGGGGGAAAAAACGAGTAAAATAAATCAATATTTTTACATTGTTCAATAAATGTGGCAAATTTATGCACTCATGCAAAATAACTTTTGCACCGGCATGAATTCAATTAATGCACCAACAGTGTGGCAGCAACCACCGAATGCAGGCCATTATGGATTGGGGTGTAACCTCTCTCTTGATAAACAGACAGTTATAAAGCTGAGTGCCACGGTCACTGAACAACTATTAACACCAGCCATGCTGGCCATGCTCTGTTAATGGGCTGCGAAAAAATTATCTCTCGAGCTGAAAAGGCCAACAGAAGGAGATCAAGGTTTATTATGGGCATTATTATAATGGCAAATTAATAGTACAGACTTGGTAGCAGAACTGAGAGAGCAACTATAAACAGACAACAATGACTATTTTCACTATATAACTGTAGCAAGAGGCTCTTCAGCTGTAATTCAGACAGAGTGTAGCAGCATCTGTCATTGCATTACAGGTTTAGAATAAATTTGATGTGAAAGTAGCCCAGCTTAGCAGTGTTTTCTCGTCATGTTTATTCCATGTTTAGCAGAATTAATCGTTTCAGATTCAGCCTTTTACAGGTCAGTTATCGCCTCATTCTGTCAGCTCTGAATTAAACAGATATTTGTAGGCTATGTATTTATTTATTGCATCATTATAACTCTATGGAAATGCTACGGTCTTGAATGAATCATTTACTGTGATGCTCTTCAAATATTTGTTTTTTAATATATATGTATTTATTTAATTTACAATTATATTAATTGTCTTTAATAGTATAGTTGTCTATTAAACGTAACAATGGACGGCTTAATTAATGCATGACACAAGATAGCAACAATCATTAACTGGACAAAGGCTTTCCTAGTTTCCTAATCTCCCTTCTTACAGGCAACCAAAGATGTGCTATGCTTATGTGTCACAATGATTTGCTGACTTTTTGTAAGAGTTAATTAGCTAAATGTAATCTCATTAGCTGATGTGATGTCATGAGAATGCATGCATGCTCCTGTTAACCTAAAGAACCAACATATTCATAAGCCATGTTGTACCCATGCAAATGGCAGTTTTTGGATCAATGTAAATTCATCTTTTTTTGTGGTTGTTTTGTGTTTTGCAATTTAACACCACAATGACCTGTAGAAATGATCTAGACTGGACCAATGAATAAATACCATGTGATGTGTAAATAAATTAATTTCTTTGAGTAATATTACTGATCTTCAAAAACGTTCCCTTTTCTGTTCTCCTTTTTCTTTGTATTAAACCTATATAGACTCATTGGGCTCTATCATATACCTGGCGCAATGCGGCGCCAGGCGCGACGCAAGTGTTTTTTGCTAGTTTGCTAGTTTCAGCCCGACGTAGTAATAATTTTCACGTCCTGCGCCACGTTGTTTAAATAGCTAATGCATTTGCGCACATTTGTGTGCTCATGGGCGTGCTGGTCTGAAAACGAGGTGTGTTCAGGCGCATTGTTGGCACATTGCTATTTTGAGGCAACTGAAATAGACTGCACCATTGACCAGCTAAAACCTGGTCTAAAGTCAATGGCGAAGTCGTTTTTTTGTTATTTAAAGAGCATGTTAGTATAGGCGGGTCCACAGCGTGCATACACTCTGCTTATTACACACACAGGGACGCACAGCAGCACACAAACATGCCAAATATTAAAAATGAAAGGATTGCAATGTAAAAGATTATTATTGTGTAGGCTGCATAAATATAAAAATGCCTACATGTCATAATGGATAGTCAAGTCATTGCATGTATCAGAATTAGGCTACCTATTTGCTCGCACACGAGCAGCTTCGTTTCATCTCTGGAGATGCGTTCTGTCTTTGCGCCTGCAAATTATGCCGTGTAAATAGCAAATCCGCCATGGCACGAGCACAAGTCTCATCTCCCATTCTTAAAGGGAATGGGAGATGAGACTTTTGGTTTATTGCACGTATGCCCAAAACACACCCATTATTCATTAAGAGAATAGGGACAACCCTTTAAGACCATGCACCGTGCACACACACTCAAACAGATCGCTGTTGATTGTTAGCCTGTTATGTTTTCTAGTTTCTGCCTTGCCTTGGTGTTTTGTTCTTGACTGTTTACCTGGTTTGTGATCATTTGCTGCCTGCCCCGGCCTTTGCCTGTTCTGTGGATTAGTCTTTTGGATTACCTTGGATGTACTGTTTTTTTTTTTGCTGGTGTTTTGACCCTGCCTGTCAGACTACGCTCTTAATAAAAGCTGCAGATGGATCCTCAACTCTGTTGCCACACCTCTGTCGTTACACACTGATGTGTCTTAAGTTATATAACTATATGGATAACTAGCTAAATATTTTATTCTCTGTTGCTTTAAATTACATTACAGATTAGTAATGGCTGAGGTGTTGGTTGAAGTATGAAATAAAATGTTTTATGCATTTCTGTAATTATTATAGGGCCTTTATAATGTTCTTTATATAGCAGTCACACTACAATCTATAAATCTTATCATTAAAAATTGTGATGTACTAACTTCTGTAAGAACAACCAGTAAGAACAGAAAAAAACGGGGAAAAAAAATAGGGCACAATGTACTACGTTTATATTATTTTATTTTATTTGTATTAATTTTATTTTTTTTTCAGAGTTAATGGAAATGTCCTTAAAATGACTGGATAATGTCCATATATAATGCATATTATGCCTATAGCATATTATAATGTATGCTACTTTGTCTGGTTTTGTATAAAAGATGGTGAAAACATGACGTTATCAAATTCAATAAGTTTTATTCCAAAAGGCCAGTTAACCACATACACAAAGCATTCTTCTGTACATAAATAACTCAAGACTCTTTAGGAAACTAACGCATGATTTCTTTCATGTCCTCTACGCTACATCTATTACACTCATCTTAACTTCCCTAAACAAACTTTTTCCCCTTCTTCTGACCCTCTCTGTCTTCTCTGGCCCTCAGAAACATAACAAAATCAAAGCTAGATCAAATGCGGAGCAAGGGAGGGAGGTGGTGGGTGGCCTGGACCCTGTCCAGTGTGCTCCAAACCAGCTGGTCCCTGCAAGCAGCACCCTGATCTGGGCTGCTTCTAACCGCCAGCCAACACACAGCCACTCTCTCAGCTTCGCTCTTGCAAGTGCACCACAAATTAGCTGTTGAACTGATGCCACAGCACAGCAATATGGGGACTCCAGACGAAAGTTAGCTAGTGGTTCTTCCAGCATAGTTTTGACCCCACTTCATGCAGCTTACTGGCGGCAGGAACTTCCTGCTCCAATGGCTTCATTTTCAACTGCTAGTTCAAAAAGATTTTACAGAGGTTTCTATACTCCTTCAGGCTCAAAACAATTTCAGACTAATATCACATGAATTTTATATGGAAATCGAGGTCAGTCTCTGGCCCTAACAATGTAATCTTATTATAATTTAAAGACACTTGCTATTTTGGTGCTTCAGTAAATAGTAGAATATTTTACATTTTCTTGCTTATGATGAAAGACACACATTTTATTAACATGTAGTAAGTCTTTTTTGGGCTAAAATTCTCCCAGTTTAATACTGAGTTAACTAAGCAACTTGTAGCTTGATTTTTCACCCAATGATGATGTAAAACTGTGCCACTGTGGAGAAATCAAAATGTTACTTTGTTTAACTATCCGAACCAACCCCAACTTAGCAACCAATGGTGTGAATTTAAATCGACCATTTGGTGTTTTGTAACCATTCATTTCTTTTTTGTGACACTAGCAGCATACAAATAACTCTTTTCCTTTTACTTTTTGAATTTTTTTTCCCTAATGTGGAATTATAGAGCATTGTTGGATACTGTAAAAATTGTTCAGTTTATATATAAACTGGTGTAGGACTTACAGTGAAACAATTTTCACTCAAATATTACTAGTGAATTTCACAAATAATGTGTTAATGTGAAATTTTTAAGTATAGACTGAAATTGTATTTTTTTGTAAAGCTTACTCTAATAATGTTTGTTTTATTTACATACAATTCATGTTTACATGTTTTTTTTTTTTTGTAAATTCTATCTGTCATACTGATTTTTTATTTATTTTTTGTCAAAGTATCCTAATGTCATCCAAATGAAATCAACAAGCTAATTAGCAATTCTTATCATTGCCGCTTCACATACACGTACATACAATATCTGTGATATGTTCCATACCATGACTGAATGTAACAAACTGTCACAGCTGCAGTGGTAATTCATTAGGCACTTGTCACTGAGATAAGTGCAAAAACAAGCTGCTCACCAAATACTCTTGATCCAGACATTCTTATGTCATCAAAAGCACCAAGATTAATTAGGCCTTCATTAGATGCCCATCACATAGTGCACGGGTGCTGCTGATGTCTCTTACATAATGCTTAGCAAACATGTAGCACTGTACTGTTGGCACTAAAGCAGTTAGCGTAATTTTACCACAGCCTCCCAAGCATTGTTTTGAAGGCGGCTGAGATGTCAGAGCCCAGATTGGAACTACTGTTTCTAGTATTTTGATTAAATTAGTATAAGGGTAGTTCATTTCCTGGAGGTGCACTCAAATAATATTGCTATATTTTTCCAAATTGACAGAGAAAGAAAGAAAGAAAGAAAGAAAGAAAGAAAGAAAGAAAGATGTACACAATCTAGCGATCGACCGAAGGTCTCAGTTAGAAACAATAGAGGTTTATGTGTGTGAAAAAGAAAAATCATCACATCAGTATAGCAGTCAACACACTACTAGACTGAATTAGAAATAATTGACAGAGAAAGAAAGAAAGAAAGAAAGAAAGAAAGAAAGAAAGAAAGAAAGAAAGAAAGAATTGTATTTAGCAAGGATGCATTAAATTGATAACAAGTAAATACATTTATAATGTTACAAAAGATTTTAATTAAAAAAAAAAAAAAAATTCAGGACTAAAGAATCCTGAAAAAAAAGTATCACAAAATGTATCAGTTTCCACAAAAATATTAAACAGCACAACTTGTTTCAGCATCGATAATAATAAGAAATGTTTCCTGAACAACACATCTGCTTATCAGAATGATTTTTAAAAGATCATGTGACTTGACTGTATGATTTTGAGATCCATCTTTTCACACCGAGGACAACTTTGAAGATCAGGGTAAATATAACTTATTTTGTCTTCTAGGGAAACAAGTAATTATCTTCTGCAGCCTCTGAAGGGCAGTACTAATTGAAAAAAAAAAAACATGATATTTAGGCAAAATAAGAAACATTGTTGTGTATTTGAACCCTTTCCAACAATGACTGTATGATTTTGAGATCCATCTTTTCACACCGAGGACAACTTTGAAGATCAGGGTAAATATAACTTATTTTGTCTTCTAGGGAAACAAGTAATTATCTTCTGCAGCCTCTGAAGGGCAGTACTAATTGAAAAAAAAAAAACATGATATTTAGGCAAAATAAGAAAAATTTACAAATTTTCATTCTGTTCAAAAGTTTCTCTCTTAATGCATCATTTTTTTCTTCTGGAGCATATACATACATAAATAAATGTTACCAACCCTAAACTTTTGAAATGTAATGTATTCAGACTAATGGAAAGAGCTAAAAAATTATATTAAAAATAGGATCTCTGAATCATATGCCAAAATTTGAAGGGCCCACACTTGGCCAAAGAACTTGGAAGTGGTTCTTATCCACAGAAAGGAGAGAGAAAGTGAAAGAGCAAAAGAAATACAAAAAATTGAGGTAACAAAGGGGACAGAAGGGAGAAACGCAATGTAGCGCATAACTGCACCTTTTCTCTCCTTTTGGCCAAAAGGGGTTTTATCCCTGGCTCTCAATTCACCTGTTTCCAAATAAATCGAGAAGGATTAAAATGAAGATTAACTCCTAACTGTTTCGCGCACCAATATACAAAGATATAAAGGCGAAAAAAAAAAAGATGAGAGGGTTGGCAGCATTGTCCTGAGCCACTTAAATCGTATTTCCAATTCACTAAAAGTGTTATTTGACTTGGCAAGTGAGCTGGTATGCATTGTAGGCCAGCAGGACATCTAATCATAGGGACACCGAGTTTGCGGGCAGCCCCTTCCATGCAGTATTAGCTTCAGCTTGTGACCTAAAGCTAAGTGGGTGGTTCGGCCCACAAGAAAATACGAACAGAAAGAGAGGAGGAGAAAAAGAAAAACAGCGAATAGCATTAACCTTTGCTTGAAGTTCAGGACTGATTTTCGAGTCGCCCTCTGCGCGCAAATCCAGCAAGGGGAAAAAGTAGAAACTGAAAGGAGGGGGAAAAAAACGTGTTTAAAGAGAAACAGGGTGCTGCAAAAGAAGTCAGCACAGCCTGGCAGGGTTCTGTCTGTGGATACGGACGTGCAAACATGGACAGCACTAGTGTTTTCATTTTAAACATTTACAAATGGACCTCTTAAATGATGGCCTGGAGTTATACAGCAATATCAAATTATGGCTGTGAGAGAGGCAATGTTTTTAAAGACCTGGAAAATCAAATAAAATGGCTCAGTGATTGGCTCAAAACACACAACCAATTTTCCCCACTTATCTTAAGCAGTAAATCCACAATTTATGAGCTTATATGTCAATTTATGTACCTCTGAGAGAACAAATATGATTTATTGGCCTCCATTTCATGCCAGAGTGATAAACCAGCAAAAGGTGATGGGGAAATATAGCACAGGCTGTATGTCTGTGCAGTAAACAGAGTGAAGGAACGCTTAAAGAACCAGACAGCAATTACCCTTCAAAATGTAATGCCGCTTAAATACTGTATTTATGATGGCAAAAAAAAAAGTATATGTAATTTCGGAATTTGAGGTGGGAAAAGAACCCCCCCAAAAATGATGCACTGACATTAAATCAAAACAATGAAACAAACCAGTGAACTAAGTCCAACCCTTGCCAAAGTTAGATATAAATAATATCAAACATCTGAGGAATGTAGGAAGCAAAAGATAATTCCCACTGCCCTGTGAGGGGGAGGACAGAAAAAAAAAATCCAAGAAAAATTATTAAAAAAAAGAAGTGATAATGCCAAGATTGGAAGATTAATTCTGTGGAATGGTTATGAGAAACACTGGCAATGCCTTAAGGGTCAGTTCTGGCAGCTCTTGGCAGAAAACCTCGCAATGTGCTTTAAAGAGAGATTGTTTTACATCCTACCTCTTCCCGTAGGGACAGACCATTTCCTCTTTCCCACTATAACACGAATGTACCTTTTCCATGCATTTCTATCTTTGATCTAAGATATATTACTCACTAGCAAATGTAAACAAGCAGTTTGTTGTAAAAAAAAAATATATTGTTTCCTGCTGTTAAGATTTACCAGTATTAGGCTCATTGGAATATCTATAATCTGAGTTGTGGTTTGAGTTGCCGTATTTGCCTCAGACGGCATGCCTGCTGTTGCTCTATATTATAGGTTTAGTAATAAACACACATATACTGTAAAGGGCCATACTAATTTAAGAACCAATATGGAGTTTTTTAAAGTGGATTTGTGCACAATTTTATCCTCATAATATTTATTTAAACTTAGGCAAACATTTTAAATGGGAACCAACATTTTTAACAACTAAAAGACTTATGTTCGGTCAGTTACTGAGATTGTTTTCCAAATGTGTGAACACACATCACTGTATAGCCTAGTTAGAAATTCAATCCATGTGTTTTACCTATGAGCTTCTCATAGATAACATATCAGATGAATAGCCTGAATATTCATACAATTGCAAAAGTATGATAAACTGATTAAATGGCAGCTCTCAACAGCATGCTCATTACACAACTCTAATATGTAAGTATCTCTGGATCAGGTCATAATTACTCAATACACTCACGCACATAACTCCAAACAAGGGCTACTCACAGTGAGAGAGATTTCAACACCGCACTCCTATTAGTACCACAAGAAGGAAAAAAAAAAAAAACCGCAAACACGCCAGTTGGCATTCACTTTTCATTGCAATTACTGTATGTACAGTTGAGGTCAAAAGCTTACATACACCTTGCAGAATCTGCAAAATGCTAATTATTTTACCAAAATAATAGGGATCACACAAAATACATGTTATTATTTTTTTATTTAGTACTGACCTGATCTGATATTTCACATAAAAGCTGTTTGCATGTAGTCCACAAGAGAAAATAATAGTTGATTTTTCATAATTTTTGTGTATTTGAACCCTTTCCAACAATGACTGTGTGATTTGAGATCCATCTTTTCACACCGAGGACAGGGACTCATATGCAACTATTACAGAAGGTTCAAATGCTCACTGATGCTCCAGAAGGAAAAACAATGCATTAAGAGCCAGGGGTGTAAACTTTTGAACAGAATGAAGATGTGTACATGTTTTCTTATTTTGCCTAAATATCATTTTATTTTCATTTAGTACTGCCCTTCAGAAGCTACAGACGACCTCAACTGCATACAGTGGGAATATACACAGTCGGTGAACGTATACACGTACAGTATTCTGAGCAGGAAATGCTTCTACATTCAATGGCAGCATAAACTTTCTTTCATAGCATTCATATCACCATGCATGAACCTAGAACAAACTTTTGGGTAAAACTTTTTGGTATAGGGACTAATTAACTAGTAACTAGTTGTTATTAGCATGCCTATTATTAACATATTGGCTGTTTATTAGTAATAAAGCACATATTCTGCATGACCATATTCTACATCCCTAATCCCACCCAATACCTAAACCTAACAACTACCTTACTAACTATTAACAAGCAGCAAATTAGGAGTTTGAGGCGAAAGTCATAGTTAATGGTTTGTTAATAGCGAGAACTGGACCATAAATTAAAGTGTGACTAACTTTTGCTATTTGTTAATTTCAAACAAATGAAGCTGTTCTTTTGTAACGACTGAAATATTTAAACCGCTTGAAATATTTACTGCTGTATTGTTTAATTTAATTGGTGCTATTTAGTAGCATTAAACATTTGAAAATATGGATTTAAGATACATTCACATACCTAAATATGATGATAGTTTGTTAAATTATTGTACTCTCTTTTAAGTGGTAGATTAAAATGAACCATCCAAATGAACTGGAAATGTGACATGTTCAACATTGCTTGTTGGAAAAATCTGCAGCTTAACTACTTTCACGCTATTGAAATATGCAGTGAAGTTGCTACTTTAGCTACTCCCCAATACTGCACCAAAGTTTGTCGTATCCTATGCTGACTTTGACTACTTGTAAAATTCACTCAACTTTGCTGTAAACAGCTCACGCTAAACAAACCATTATAAACGTTCTGATAAATCTACACAATCAGTCATTCTGTACCCTTATAGGCAGCAATTATACGCAAGGGTATTCTCCAATAATAAACGTATCAGAACTGTCTACACGCCACCGAAGTTAAACCTCAAAGTACGTCTCTGACACAGTTCCAGCTCTGGAATCTCAATCTCTTCCCAATCCAGCCAGCTGCTGCCAGTCAGGGATGAGGGAAGCGCCTGGGTTTGATGGTTTAGTGAAGCCCACCGACAGACCCCCCCTAGAGACTACAGGTTCTCCCCAGCCCCGTAACAGTCTGATCCACATGGCTGCACAGGCAATCTGTTTTCTATATTACTAGCTGGTATCACTGTACTATGCACTATAAAACAGCAATTGGGCAGGAAATTAAGTTAGGGGATCGGTATTTGGCAGAAGCGAATCAGGCTGTGGTCTTTCCCTCCGCATACAAGGATCATTAAATATCACATAAGTTTGTTGATAAATTTCCATCGGCTTCCCCTCGCTCCCGTTTCTTTTTGGTTTCATTTTTTTTGTCAGCGCGCATTGGAAACAAAACATCCTAATGGGTATTTGAACAGCTTGAGATGTGTCGGCCTGGGAACTCACTTTCCTGTGACAGTAAAGGCTGGCTGAGATTTTAAACCTCTCAGCAGCTAAATATGGAAGTGTCTCTCTCTTCCCATGGCTTTCCATCCTACAAACAAATACAGGACAAACTCTCAGCCTAACTAAGCTTCTTTGGATTAACAGATGTGGAGTGTCTTTCCCTCTCTCAATCCCTCCCCCTCACTTCCTGTTTCTTCTTCCCATCACCCACTCCCTCTCTACCATTTGTTTTTGCTCCATCTCTCTCACCTCCTTTAGTTCCAGCAGAGAGAGATAGTTTCCGTTGGAGAGAGCGAGTGGGAACTCTCTGGTTTGCATGTGGTGTAAGTAGAATGAGTGACAGCATGAAGTTCGGAAGGGACTGGGTTTGTTCAGTGCAATTCAACATACAGTTCACATCTCTGAGTGTTCGTGTCAGATTGAAGGAGCCGCTTCCTCGGCTAGAAGCAGCTGACAGTCGCTTTTCAGCGTGCTGCTCATTATTTCTGCTGTATGGAGCAAGTCATATTGTTCAGCTTCATTTGTTGTACAAACAAAACGCGTGTTTAAAAATGAAACAGCTTTTGCTGTAAAATTTCTGCTTCTAAACATCCCATGAGGTGACGTTCTTCCATATTATTGTTGGGGCAGAGCTTTATAGTGTATGCATAGCTATTTACATACAGACTTTCCAATGTACTTTTGTTATACCTATAAAATATTCAAACTGGCCACCATCCATAAAGAAATCATGATAAAGAGCTGGTGGAACATGTCCACCCGCATTACAATAGTTTTTAACGTCACTAATTGTTCATGCTATTGATGCGCTCATTAACATACTATCTTGCATGTTCAGTTGTATAGAGATAAATTCATGTTAATTGGTGCTGTCAGTCACACTGACTGCAATATTAACTGTAGTATGTCAAACTGACATGAATATTTGATTCCATCCCAGTCGGGACCCATAGGAGATTGTGCCATTTTGTATTTTTGACCAAATCTAACAAGTAAAATATTGTTTCTTTTCTTATCTTCTTAATCATACAGCTAATTATCATCCTAATAATTAACCTCAAATTTGGTTTAATTTTTAGGCTGTTTAAATTTGTCTGACTCTAATTATAAAAGTAATAAAATGGCCTAGATCTTTACTTGGTACTGAACAATTCACAGAATACAGAAAGGAGTTCATTCCTAGCAATGTCAAAGAAAATGTTAAAATACATTCTATATATGGAAGACCATTTCTGACTCAGAGTCTAACAACTAAAACGTCATCTCTTAAAACTGTGACTTTATTTCTCTTAATGTACCGTGAAACCGGTATAATTTTGAAAAATACCGTGATATAAATGTTTGGTCATACCGCCCAGCACTAATTGTGACTTTGTAATTTAAGCATCACCGAGATACTACTGTAGTTTTTATTAATATTTTAAATTAGCTTTTATTTATTTTTTGCATTTTATATTTTCCATTTTCATTTTAATGTTATATAAAGTTATAGTAAATGTGTTGAATTTTTGTCATTTTTATTAGTTTTTCATATGATTTGTTTTAAATTATTTTGTGTGTGTGTGTTATTTTAGTAAAGTTCCACTGAGTATTTTTTTATGGATTTAGTTTTAGTTATAATAATTATTACTTTAGTTATAACGATAATAATTATGTTTCACAACTCTGTATGTCTTACAATGTGATTTTAATCTATATTTTAACATTTTATTTCACAATTAACTTAGTTTTAATGTTCACTTTCAAGTGAAAATGGGTTTCCAGCTTATGCAGACAACAATAAACCTACAACAGACATGGATGCAAGTTGAAAATCATCTTCGAGAGGGGGAAAAAAAAAATCATAATTAACAATGGCAGCCAATAAGTTATTTTGGAGCTCACTGCTTTCTGTCGTATAGACAAAAACTGATCAAAATATCTTGTGTTTGGAACGACATGAGGACGAGTTTTTTGGGCTCCCCATTCCTTAAAGGCAGAAGGTGTTTAAGTAGAACTACTCTACCTCGACAATACATAGGAGTACGTAAAGTGAGAAAAAGAGGGTGAGGCCATACTCATGCTGTAGCTTATTTCCTTTCAGCTGAATCACGCACACACACACACATATATACAAGTACACAGCAGTCCCGTTAGGCCAGGATAGTGCAACCAGCCAGCGGAGATAAGGAAGCAAACACGGAATAAATCCTAGTACAAGCGGGGTCTTGATGGACAGACAGGCCACCATTAACAATGCCTGGGATTGTGAGAACAGTACACTGATGGAGAGATACCCTGGCATTTGGCAGCCGTGAGAAGTGGCCCTTAAAGAGTTCACACTTCCAATTTCTGTGAATTTTCAGCCATCTTCGACCTGTCACTCAGGCTGTCTGGTTAGAGATGCCCAAGCCAGGTCAGGCCCGGTCAGCTTATTGACAAAGCAATCCAGACGTGATGTACCTCAGGCCTGTAATGGCCTGCTAGGCTACCAGCCGTGATGACAGAGTTAATTATGACTGATTGTATGGCGGTAAAGTGGGCTGAATAAATGTGGCAGAGACAAAAAAGGATCATTACTTGTAATGGAAGACGTCTGTATTTTAGTATACTAGGTATGCGAATGATTACTGTATTTATGTCTATGTCTATGATTTCCAATCCAAAAAGAGTTGCCATTCTTCATATATACACTATCATTCAAAAGTTTGGGGTCAGTAAGACTTTTTTTTCCTTGAAAGATATAAATTGTATTCAGCAAGGATGCATTAAATATTAAGAAAATATTAAGCAGCATAACTGCATTTCAGCATATATAATGATAGGAAATGTTTCTTGAGCACCAAATCAGCATATTAGAATGATTTCTGAAGGATCATGTGACACTGAAGACTGGAGTAATGGATTCAGCTTTTCCATAACAGGAGTAAATGACATTTTTTAAATATCTGAAATAAAATTTTACAATATTACGGTTTTAATGTTTTTTGCCAACAAAATTCAGCTTTGGTGAACTGGGGGTCTAAAAAATAATAGTAGTAATAATAATAAAATAATAATTCTTACCAATGGAAAACTTTTGAATGGTAGTGTATACAGCGAGTAAATAAAATGATATATATATTTTTTTGGTTGGACTATTCCTTTAATTAACTACCATTTCTACCTGCTGTCCAATATTAACCAAGCACTTTTTGTCTTACGGTTTTCTCTGCCTCTTTCTTTTGTTCTTTCTCTACCTCTTTTCAGCCCATCTTCATCATCTCATCCGCGTCCTTAGAGTATTTTTCCCCTCTATTTTTCTCTGTAAAAGCCCTAATGGTCTCTCCTCACACCTGCTTGTCAGAATTACACAATTTTTTTTTTGTTCTGAAAGGAGGGAATTAATTTCTATGTGTGTCCTGCTTCAGTGACTCTTAGCTGTCTTTAAGACTTTTTCATTTAGCTCTCTCTCTCTCTTGTTTCATCTTCACTTCTCTTCTTGTCACATTCTTCCCTTCTGGTCTGCAGTAGATGATGATTAGACTTGCCCTTGTTTTGTACGTTCCATTAACTGATGACGACTGCTGTTCTAGAGGAAGCTATATACTGTATCTGAAGTGTTTCCATCTATGTGCATAGCTGCATTTGTGATGGGACATTATTATAATTGCAGGTGTAGGTCACAATATGAAAGCAGAAATGTTAGGTTCTATGATGAAAATTGAATGTTTGGTAATTTTTTTTTTACTGATTGCAGTACACATATTTGTGTGTATGTATAATAACGTGGGTTAGTTTTAAAAACAACCGAAGTTGACCAAAGTGCTGTACAGTATACAATAAAAACTCAGAAATAAAAATGAATAAAACAAGACTATTAAATTTAAAACACAGCAATAACAAAACAACAATTGAACCATTGATCACGGGGTATTGAGAGAACAGATGTCTTTAGAACAGACTTAAAAGCAGAAATAGAGGGGGCTAATATGAAGAGGTAGACTGTTCCAGAGTTTCGGACCCGCAGTTGCCAAAGCGCGATCACCTCAATTTTTTAAGTCTAGATCTAGGCACGATGAGTAGACACAGAGATCACTGGATCTCAATGCTCTATAAAGGGGTGTACGGAAGGAGCAGGTCTGTCAGGTACTGAGAGGTAAAATTATTGAGGGCTTTATAAACAAATAATAGAATTTTAAAATCAATTCTATGTTTGATGGGTAACCAGTGCAGTGCAGATAAAATAGGAGTTACCAGCTCATACTTGCGGGGTCAAGTAGCCTAACAGCTGCGCTTTGCACTAGCTGTAGACAGGAGAGGGAAGACTGAGAAAAACTGAATTAAAGTGAATTACAATAATCTAAACAAGTTGTTACAAAAGCAGGGATCACCGTTTGGAAGTTACTCTGTGATAAGAAGGGTTTCACTTTAGAAAGATGACGGAGATGAAAACAAGCATGATTTTACAACAGCACTGATCTGTTTGTCAAATTTTAAGTTATGATCAAACAGAACGCCCAGATTTCTAGCGCACTGAGTTTCATATGGGGCCAGAGAGCCACAGTCAACATCTAACACACAGTTTTCCTTATGCCCAAATATAATTATTTTGGTTTTATTTTCATTTAAATGTAGAAAATTACTTGAGAGCCAAAGCTTAAGTTCTTCTAAACAGGCCAACAGTGGTTGTAAGACATTTTTGTCATTATGCTTTAAAGGAAAATAGATCCGAGTATCATCAGCATGTAGATGAAAGGATACTCTATATTTGTTAAAAATGGAAGCCAGAGGTAGCATGTACAGGGTGAACAATACTGGCCCAAGGATTGATCCCTGTGGAACGCCACAATTAAGAGGTATACAAGATGAGGTCTGATGACTAATACGAACACTAAAACATCTGTTGGTCAGATGGTAACACTCCATATCATCGGTAATAACACATTTACCGTGGACATGAATGCAACTGATGGACATTTTCAGTATCAGAAAACAGTTCTCAGTTTCAGTATCTAGTGTTGAAGTAAAAATGTCAAACATCACTTTCATCAATTATCTTTATATACATAAACACATTATTCCTGTCTGTATAATAACGATGAACCAATTCTTAATGGTCCAATTAATTATTATAATCTGATATATATATATCCAACTTGATTAAGTTATACATTTAATTGAATTGGGTAAAGACTGCTAATATGTCAAAGATATTTGGGCAAAATTTCAAAGGTTTTTCTAAAGGCATTTCCGGAATAATTTTGCAAAAAATGTTACAATTATCCCTGCTCTCCCCTACTACAACAGGGATTATTTTGGCACTGAAAGATCCCCATCCATTTGAAAAGAATCACTGCACCAAACAATCCACTTTTATTGGACTACTTAATACAAAATTACACTTTTAATAAGGATAGTAATAGCTAGCATTAGTTATATAGCCTGAGCGACTTTGCTGGAGTGTTGTATTAAAAGGATTGATGGGCCAGCGTACCAAATTAGAGCTGGGTCTCCCAGATGCAGGCTAACACTAAGTGCTAACAAATGGCCACACTCACAGGAGGTTGTGGAAAGGTTGGGGCTTTTTTTCCAGAGTGGAATGGAGTTGGGGTGGGGATGGAGACATACGTCAGACGGGCAGATGGAAGCATTCATCAGAAATCGGTGTGCTGGAGTGACTTTGAAGTCCTCTAGTGAGAGGTGAAAGAGAGAGCATGGCCTAGACCTCAGTGTTTATGTAGCCACACTGTGGGTGTAAGAGTTCGTAATGAAGGATGGTGACATATGGAGCTGTCTGATTACACTCACGATGAGAAAGTGTGTGTGTGTGTGGCTGTTTAACTCTTTCCCCATCATTGGCGTACTTTTCCGTCATTTATGAGACAGCGCTCCACCGCAATTGACGGAATTTTCCAGCTTTGTGTGTTTTCACTGGTGTACAGTAGGAGGCGCTATTATGCATCTTCGGAAAAAGTATTTAACGTCTGGATCAAAATATGACAAAGAAGAATCAGAAATAAGCAATCGCGTATGTAAGCAGATGCATATGTAAAATAATGTGATCATCAAACATTCATCAGTATATAAATCAAAACTGCCTAACATTACCAAATGAAATGTCGATCCAGAAAGTGGTAAAGGACAGAGCAAGCTTTGGATGTGTTGATGGAAGCAATCTATTCCATCTATGTTTTGATCATTGTTCTGAATCTGATCCAGACATAGACTTTTGCAAAAACACGATTTTCTCAGCTTTTTGTTCAAAATGCTTTTTTCATGAAACCTACCCACATTCAAGTGAGCTAGAATATATTTTTTTTTGTTTTGTAAATGTAACTGTATTCAAACACAATCAATCACTGAAATACTATAGCAAAACATACTTCAGCAACCAAATGTAATCTGTGTTAAATGTACATTCATTTGTAACAAATGTTCATTTACATAATTTTGTTTGATTATTTCTTATTTTTAATTATAATAAAAATAATATATTTTATTGTTATGGACCATTTAAGGTATTAGAAAACTAAAAAGTAAAAGTACGGCCCAATGCACTGTTAATATTAAGCAATTTTCTGTAATGATTTTACAGGTCTTTTACCCTTATTTTGAATTACACACTGCATTGTCTTGTTTTTTAAAGTTGAGGACGTAATGGAAAATATAATTTCTGATTTTCTTTTTTTTTTTCTTCTATTTTTGCAGAGAAAGTTCAAAATCTAAATGAAAATTTTTTTTTTTTTTTTTTTTTACAATATATTTTTTTCCACTTTTCCTAGTTTATAGCAGTGTAACGATCTGCAACTTGAATGGAATTTCAAACTGAAAAATGTATTCAAATTTCAGAAATTCTTAGCATTTGGCATGTCATCCTTTTCGTATAAGAACAATTTGGCTGACTGCGTCAGTTCCGAGGATGCCTGAAACGTGAAAGTAGCTTTATTTTGCGTCAATCTCAGCACTATTCTCTAGGGTGTTTTCACTGGGGGAAAAAAATGTCAGTGTCTATATCGGCACTCACTGGGTGTCTCAGCAACGGTCTACTGTCCTTAAAATAACCATGTCGGCAACTCTCTACTCACAGTGTGGTGGACAGGTAACAGTAGCGCGGAGAGCGATAAAGGAAATGAGTTTGGGGCTAGTGGAGGGCTCTCCACATACTTAGTGTGCAGGCTGCTAAGTTATTTCAAATGACAGCAGGTGCTCAATACACTAGCACATAGTCTAGCATATACTGTAGACTACTGGATTCACAAGACTCCTATACCCAGAACAAATAAACTAACACTAATAAACAACCATATAGTTTGATATTCTTCATCAACACAATAACATAATAAAATCCATGCCACATTTTCAGTAAAAACTTTTCTAGTGGCTAAAAAGTATGTAACATATCATGTAAAAAATAAATAAATATTATATACATGCATACACATACAAGTTGTAAGATTATTAAAAAAAATACTGTTTTCAGTGTTCCTGCTTCAAAATTTCACATTGAATTCAGTGTTACTTACAGTTTCTTTGTAATTATTTGTAAAATGTACTAACAATTTCTGAGTGAAAATTGTTTCCAGTTTCAGTTTTTTATATTTACATTACACTGGAAAAAATTCATGACTCAAGTTCCTCATCTCTCAATTCAATTCCTTCAAGCAAGAAGTGTCTCATCCTGCGCCCAGAAGTTCCCATCCTGTCTGTCTCAGTCTACCTGTCAAACTTCCGTCTCATCCCATTTCTGAACTGTTGTCCTTGTTGTGCGGTATCCCGCCTCCGATAAATTATGAATGCAAGGCGGGAAGCTATAAAATGTGTTGTATCTTCTATTATCTCCATGTTAAAGGCCACAAAAGCTCTTCAGTGAAGTCAGCCATTAAGCAATGACAGGTATTGCTATCAGGCTTCTTTATAGCCTATTACCTGCGATGACAGCAGCTGCTGCACAGCCACTGTACAGCCTATCACATTATTTGCAGCTAAAGTCAGCTACTGTGTCATTCTGGCTCATTTTCTTGACAGTGCTATCATAAATCCATTGGGCTGCGGTGGGGGGTGGGGGGACTGTCGGCCGGCTCGATTATCTCCAGGGATCTGGAAATGTATGTAACAGCCAATGACTGTTATGGATCAGCCAAGCCAGGGCCATTGTACCCCTCTCTCTACGCATCTATTTTTCAGTCTCTCTCTCTCCGTGGAAATTCAGGTTGGATGTATTCAAGGTGCAATATGCCAAGTATGGGCCTGACTATCATGTATATTGAAATATAAGTTTAGTTAAAAGAAATAGTGTGGGTTCAGTTCGGGGTTTTTGGCATAATGCAGATTACCATAAAAGTTCATTCCCATTTGTTCCTTCTTTTCTTAAGAAAAATACATAAAAAATCTGTGTAAAGTTATAAAGCAATAAGCCCCAAGAAGCCGTGGTTTACAGTGAATTTATAACAGCTAAGGGGCGTTGTTAGGCACGACGCGAATCGGAGTGCCTAAAACCCCCTTAGCTGTTATAAATTCACTGTAAACCATGGCTTCACAGGGTTATTGCTTTTATAAAACAGTTATTCCATATACGTAGTAAGGTTTCACAAAATAAAACAGAGCAAATAAAATGTAATGATATTAATAAAAATATTATTCTTCCACCAAACAATGTAGTTCCTCAGAATCAGTTGTGGTTGCAACAAAGTGGTTGCCAAATAACACACAAATGTAAACAAACGTGTATGTTTGTAGAGTAATTTACAACAGCTTCGAATGTGCCTCAGCCAATCAGAATCAAGGACCGGAACTATCCGTTTTATAAATCCAATTTTACTTCGGATTTTTGCAAAGATGACAATTTAATCAGCTCAAATAATACATGTTGGCAGAACAATTAATTATAAAAGTTTTTTAATGAAAGAAAATGAAAGATTCTGAAATGATTTTTGTAGTACTCAACATAATCCCACAAATAATATCAACTGAGCTTAACTTGAATTAAACCTGGAATATTCCTGTAAGAAATAGCAAGAGAAAACCAAGATATTTCTCAAAACTGACTATATAGAAAATTTGGGCCAATTCATCTATAGCCAATTAGCCATGCATTTAATCGATGTTATTATATTTTATCCTATTTGTAATTATCAGTTATTGAGTGCTCATTTTGTGCAAGTAACCTCTATAAAAGCACTTTTTATATTGGTACTGAGTCACCGTACTGAATTTGCCATAAGGTACTGCCTTTTCATTCTTTTGGAAATAAAGAAATTGCATATATCTGAATTAACTTAGCAATTTGCCCGGCAAGGTTGCATCTACCACCTTTATTGCATCTGTTCATCCTTCTATTCAACTATTTGTCCATGCTTTGTGGCCTAGTGTTGGGCTCAGGCTATTTAAACTCACCTCCCACCTCCACTCCTCTATTTCCCTCCACTCTATGGGCTATAATGAGCCAGCCAGCACAAAACCAGGAAAACTTAATGAGTCATTACAAATCAAGGCCTGCAACCGCTCTCACCCATCCTCTTTTATGCTCTTAATACCTCATTCTCTCCTCCCTCTCTCCCTCTTTTCAGGCTGGCAGAATAAGCGTCGACACCTCCCTATCTATTAGAAACAATTAGGAGCCCACAGCTCCTGGTGCGGACTCAAATGAACTTCACATCTCAAGGGCTCACGGCTCCCTAAGTAGCCGTGCTCAATGAGGAATGTAGAGGTGGCCCTTTCACACCCGTTACGTACCTCTCCCGCTCGGTGCCTCTCACTCTCTTTCTCCCTTTTCACGGGAACAAACATCAGACGAAAACCAAAGTTGTCGAAAATGGGACAGAATGGCCTGACTGAATGAACGTAGGGTGTTTTATTTTTCCATTACATCTTGTTCCAGAGCTGCAAAGTCATATTACACCATCGGTGTCATTCGCTAGCTGAATGAACCATGGCGAAGTGCCATGGCATGACCAAAAGCGACAGAAGGTTAGGCCTGATGCCCCTCTACAGGAGAAAGACGTGTTAACATATAGAACAAGAGTACAGCTTGTACCATCTGTAGTCCGACTTCGTAGATATAAAAAGAATGGAGGATCCGTGAAGCGTTTGCTTTCCCCGCCTCAGCAAAATGAACCGTCTTTATAAAACAAATCCACGCACAGACAGGACATGAAAACGATTTGGTGTAGTTAACGATTTCTAAGTGAAACACCATACTTTGTTTCGAAAACACTTGAAATGTCCCAAGGCAAGCGCGGCTCCGCTGCACTTTTTTTTTCCCAGTAACAAAATATGAAATGATATTCCGCCTACCTAGCGTTTTAGCATTTGTGAAGATATTCATTGTTCCTCTGGTGGGAACAGGGCTTTTCTTTCAATTTTCTTCATTGGCTTTTGAAACTGCATTCCACACTGATCCCTCAGAGGGCAAATAGGGGAGATCACATGGGTTTGGAGAGGTTTTAAAATGGCAAATCCTGTTCGAGGTGTCGTTTCCCCAACTACACATCAATCTCATGTCTGAAACCTTCTTCCCAAGAGAGAAAGAGAAGATTGTAAGAGATTCCCCAACTAGAGAAGAGGGGCTTTGGGATCTACGCACATACTTCAACATATGTAAGAAGAGAACAGACATACAGGGAAGACAGAACGATAGATAGAATCGTTCTGTCACTACAGTGGTGGATTGATCGAAAGAACGATAAACAGACAGAATAACAGACAGATAAACCAAACAGATGATAGATTGACCACTTTTGTGATTTTATGTTGCGTTTTTGATGTATTTTATGGTTCTATTGTCAGTTACAACATGACAAAGAAAAACTATGATTAATAATGGTTAAACGATTCCAGAAATGTTAATCATTTTAAGGTTTTAAAGTGCAGTCTTGGTTAACATTATGTAATAAAAAATAAAATATTAGCAGCAGAAGTCACACAGAACAGAAAACATTTTTACCATTTCATATTACGCAAACATGTAAACTGCGTTTAATAAATGCGATTGAAAACATAATGCCATATGGCAACTGAATACAATAAAATCAAAATAATAATGCCACAATCCTCATAAGGATTCATTTTAAATTGTATGTAAATAATTCACGTTTTAGATGCTGTCAATATTGTACGTTTTACTGTCTATGCAAACGTAATGAAATATATGTGTGGTATAACCACACTTTACATAAAAATGCATACAAATACTCATGAGATCATGCTGGAATGATAGTCAGAACGATAATAAACTCTCAATGATAATAAACTGAACACAATTTGCCATATTTCTCTGTAATACTGAATGATACAGACTGAATCTCCATCTAATGTAAAAGCTACTGCAACACTGACAAGAAGAGTATCATTTTAAAATGACTGACCAGCATTTTGTGGAGACACACTGACAAAACAGCACAAACTGTGTTGTAAACGTATTAATACTGTGCTTTCATTAATTAAGTGCAGACAGAATGACTGATAATTACTATACTGGCTCATTAAGACTATGTCGACAGGAAAACCCACACAAGCACACGCACACACAGGCATGCAGCTGTTACAGTTTGTTTGAGTAATAATGAGCCTCTTTGTTTTTGGCATTAGCATTTATTTCTAACCCCTTTAATATTTGGAGGGATACAACCAGTGTTTTCCCTTAAAGCTCTTCTATATTTGAAGTCATGGTGGATAAATTATACTTCCTAACAGAATGTAATTAGTGTGTTGAACTGCTAATCAGACATGATTACCTGTTGGCAATGAGGAGAAACTCTCGTGCTTTTGGAGAGAGATAGGATAGAGAAATTGAGCTGATTACACCTGAATGAGAAATTAGAGCAAAATACTAATTTCAGAACTGATAATTATGCAATTCTGATGCAATGTAGCACAATTCTTTCTGCCATGTTTACAGGTGTTTTGTTTGAACGGAGCAATTTGACCGCACTTTAGTATCTGTAAATATGTCAGTGTTATCAAGCATTGTCATCAGACCTCAGCATTATCAATAGCAATTAGAAATGCCTGTACCTGACAGGTACATGGAAATCTAATAAATGCATTTTTACTCTTTTGTTAACATTGCAATGTGAGACTTAGACTTTCAAACTCAAAGCAAGGACAATCATTTGGCTGTGCCTGTTTAATTCATTTAGCTGGGAGGCAAGGGCTGATAAGACGGCAAACCAAGACTTTCTCCAAAACTAGGAATATGCCAGGTCTGACATAATCCAATCGGGCCTGTTTTCATCAGCTTTTGTCTTGTATCTTTTGCTCTTCTTTTGGACTTTCCTTTGGTTCCGGCACGAAGTAGAAAACCAGAAATGACACAATTCGGTCGCACTTGTATGGCGTAGCAGCTCCAATCCAAACAGCTTTTCTGCAGTAAAACCCTTGAAGACCCACACACATCTAAATCTGGCCCTGAGGGCAACAGGCTCTACACCAGCGAGATAAAGCAATCGAGGCCAAAAGCAGAAGAACTCACATATAATATATAAATATATATTCTAAGCTTTGCCATGGCAACATGCGTATGCATCTGACTTTCCAGTAAAAGCAGAGCCGGTATTCCGCAGAGGGAGAGAGAGAAAGAGAAGTGAAAAAAAAAGCCATAATCGCACTCACAGAAGAAAAGCCCACGGAAAAAGTGCTGCACATGTGCAAGAGGAGCGCACACATCACCATGGTGGGAAGAGGAACAATGCGGTAATAACAGCCGAGGCGTCAAGGAGCTAAAAAGACGGTAAAAGATGGTTAAATGGTCAATTGTCTGGCAAAAATGCATAACAGGACCGTCAGAGGCTAAGCCTGGAGCTAGAGCCCTGCACAATGAAACCTAAGGCCTGCCTACCTCTAAAACTCTTAGACGCTATTGGTGGAGTCTTCCCTCCACAGACCGGCTCTCCATGCAGGATGCGCGGTTCTACCTCCTCGTTTGGCTGGACCATTTTAACTTTAAAAAACTTCTCTGGAGCGCTGACAGTCTAGCATACGCAGAGAGCCTGAAATATCGAGGCCTATATTATAAAATTAAATACCCTCCAACGTAAACGTCACTCTTGGGCAGACCCTGATATGCTGAGTTTAGGTGAGAATCTTTCACGGATGCGTACTCGCACCAATACTCTTTAGTAAATCTCCTTTTGATCAAATTATAGAGCGGGTGGAAATCCGCAGCGCAGCTTTCGAAGACTCCACGCTGTGCCACCTTGATTTTTTTTTTTTTAACGGAGATGCATCGTGAAGATATTTCCTGTTCTCAATAACAACTGACAACAGCACAAACTCAGAAGGAGGGAAGAAATTTGGGGGAAAAAAGCAGTGGGACGTTCCAAAATATAATCACTGGCACATTATCCTTTCAGCTCGCATTCATTCCACTAAAGATAAGAGGTGCTCTCCTGCGCAAACGCCATCCTGTCCACGGAGGGATGTTGAAAAGCGCTAACAGTTATTATGAAGCAAAATAACAAACTCTTGTGAGAGGACTGATTGTTTAGCAAATCGTCGATCTTTATAAGAGATGTGTAAATCAGAGCTAAGTCACCATTATGGGCTGCCGCCACTGTGGCGCTTTTGATTTTCTGTCAACATCCATTGACAAAACCCAGTGCGATCTGTTGACAAAACACGAAGCGGGGCCAACAAATGGATTGAAGCTATCACTCTGTCTCACGGCACTCAAAGTGTATCCGATGGTTTGAGGCATCCCGCTCCTTTATTTTACACATTTCTATAGTTTCTTGCTTTAAGTATGAAGATCAAGGGGAAAGTGTGCGACGCAGATGCAGTTGGTGGCGACAAAGAGGTTTAGATGCTGTTGCATATGCTTGAAAGCTTACTTCTAAACAGACGAGCTCTTCCAATTACAATCATTAAAGCGGGATCTAAAGACAATCATCATTAATTGAGAGGAATTTGAAACTAGTGAAAACACACAAAAGGGACGTGTTCTTCCAATTTGGCAGCTTGTTTCATCATGAATAAGATTTTCCAGGTTTTATGCAATGTTTTACACTATGTTCATTGTTCATTCTAATTTTTTCCCTCTAAGTGAAAAGACATCTTTATTATATATTGAACTTAATTTATTCTGCATGCTTCGTTTGAGGAAGATTCTGTGAAACAGTTTTTTAATATACAGCATGCCAAGACTTTTTAAAGATTACATTTTACATTATTTACATCTAAATCTGTGTGAATGTTTAATTAATGAAGCTGTTATGATCCTTTTTTCTTTCAAAATGAGTCTAGTTAAATTCTAGCCATAATTAAAGAAATAGTTCAGCCAAAAACTGAAATTATCATTAATGTTGTTCCAAACCTGCATGACTTACTTTCTTCTGCACACACACACAAAAGCTATTTTGAAATTATAATTATATTTTGTTTTCTTTCTAAATTTATTTAAGCTGTGAAAATACTGGTTTGGAATATCACGAGGGTCATTGATTAATCTGAGAATTATTTGGTGGTGTAGATACCCAAAATATATTTCTTTAAACATTTTGAAGAATGGGTAACACTTTATTTTATGATGTCCTTGTTACACATTACATGTACTTACTATTTTAATAACAATAAATTATGCATAATTACATGCAAGTAATCCTAAACCAAACCCTAACCATATGTACATGAAGATAATTAATATTACTCAGTACTTAAATGTATATTACACTGTAACAAGGACACCTTAAAATAAAGTGCTACCAAAGAATGTTTTGACTGTTTTTAGCCACAAAAATCTGAATTCCACTGACTTTCATTGTGTGTTGTAATAAGTCATACAGGTTGAGTAAACAGAGTGATCATTTTTTGGGTGAACTATCCCTTTAAGATTTTTGGGTGAATGCACCCCTTTGGCATCATAATGATGTCATCATCGCATGCCCTACACCAGTCAGAGGAGTCACACATCCTGAGGTGTACTTGAAGTGCACATGCGAGGACAAGTGTACACTGGCAGCGAGAGGGGGCTGGCACTGGGGTACGGCCTCCTGGGGACCCAACAGCAGATGGTTATGGAGCATTTCTCTATGATAATGAAGTGAAGGCTAAGACGCCAACCGCCGCCATAACTCTCGCTCACTCGCTCTCAGTCTCTCTCTCTCTCTCTCTCTCTCTCATTTGCATGACTCTAAACCACCACCCTAGAGTCACGACCCTTTCCATCCCCTCTAAGTGCCCCAATAAATTCAAATGTAATGCTCTTAAATGAGATCACTTACATGTGTCATTTTTCTTCTGTTATATTTATAATCTGCCACTTTGGCCTTGATTAACAAATGGCACTCAAGACACCCAGGCATGATTCCTCATGGCTGATGAGGGCCGAGCAGACAGAGCGAGATGCCCTCAAATCATGGAGGGAGATGACTACGAACGTGTGTTAAGTGCATTACAGGGGACACAAGATTTGTGTTCAATTGTTTGGCTGATTAGAATAATCCAAAACACCCTGCAACAAACAAATTAAAGCAGTAGTGGTTAATTAGTTTGTAAACTAATTGCAATGATGAACTAGAAACAATAAATGCAATATCTTTTTTTTTTAAATGTCAAAAAAATTCCCACAACTCTCTCTCTTGTCCTCACAAATCCAAAGAGGCAAATAAAGAAATACTGTACCACTCGTGCCATCTTCTGCACTCAGACTCGCACATTTTTTATTTAATATTTAATTGTGTGTCCTCTGCATTATTATTGTGCCAGGCGATGGAGTGCACTTGTTTATCTTACCTATTGTTGTATTTATAGTGTACACTTTTATAGGGCCAATCCTCATTCCTCAACTCTATGCCAAGAAAGCTCCTATTTAGCCATTAATTATGTCAATGATGAAACCATCACAGCAAGCTAGACTAACACGTTTTAGTCCCTTTAATATGCATTTTAAAACAGCTTCATTATTATAATGTATTTTGATAAACGATGTTTATGGTGCAGCTTCGGTCATGTAAATTGCTTATCCATAAATCAAACTAATAAAAGTAACTTGATGAAATATCACCTAAATGTTAAGTACCACAGTCTAATTTATTTTGGGCAATACCTCTCTTCAGAAAATCATAAATATGATTATGATATTATCCAAGAATAAGAATAAGAATGTCTTGTTGGTAAACAAATACATACTGGACTAAAGCTTCATTTAATATGCAAATCATAGTGAAATGCATAAAGTCAGTCTGAATAATGTATTGTATAAAGCAGTACATATCTTTCCATGGTTAAAAAAATAATAAAATTAATTAATTAAAAATAAATGATGAAAGTACTTAAAGTGTGATATGCGTTTATTTTGTTAATTGAACAAAAAGGAAAGAAAAATTGCCATCAGCATACTGGGGAAATCATAAAGGACTGGTTAAAATAAAGCTACTTCATACTTTTTTTTTTTTTGGATTGAAAGAACACGGTAAACCAGAAACCGCATTCACCAAATGTTGTACAAATAGTACGCTCCCTCTTATTATATTACAGCCTAACTGTTCCAGAACTGTAGTTTCTACCACTAAAGTATTCAGTTTGTATGTTTGAAAGAAGAGACGAACATCTACTGTGTGGAACATTCTGTGATGGAAGGTTTAATAAAACAGCTGATTTCTCCTCCAGGTTTCCATTAACACACAGTGAATGAGTCCACTGCATTTGTGGAGGCGCTTTTGAGCTCTGTAATTCATCCAACAAAGTACATCTTTTATTTGTGTTAAAGTGGTATGGAAAACGTATCTTTGCTATAGGTAGACTTATAAATTTAAATATATGCTACATAAACTCTGCTTTGTAACTGCTGCTTAACTGCTATTAGCTATGCCTGCACACGGCTAGAAGATTTGAGCTGAGCGGTACGACTGAATATCTGTATGTTGCTCCTGCGTGGATATATCTCCAGGACTTCACACAGTACGGGCAATTTATCATTTCAGAAGCCTCTATATCAAACCACATGATAAAATATATTATTCCTCAGAGATGAATATTCCTGCCAGCACGAGCACTATACAGTGCATAGCACAGTGCTTATTAAGACTAGAAATGTACAATAATAATGAATTTATGCTATTATGTTTAAAGGCATAATACTTTTTTATGCATAGTAAGGTGCTACAAATATATTGCAAATTCAAGCACAAATCTGAATTAATATTGTAAATTCAAGAACAACAAATCTGAATTATTTTTTTTGTAATTATTGCAAAAAGTTGCACGTTGTTAAACAAATACAGTAAAATACAGTAAAGAAAAAGTGATTTACATCCAAATATAAAAAAAGGAAATTAAAATAAGTGTGAAAGACATTAAAAACAGACAGTCAAGAAAGAAAGAAAGAAAGAAAGAAAGAAAGAAAGATAGAAAGACAGAAAGAAAGAAAATGTTGCAGTTAAAAATGCTTTTTTACATCTTTGTATTTTATCTAAAATCAGTGACAACAAAATTGCCTCAAGAATGCATTCTCTTAACTATGACATCTGGCATAAGACTCGCACTCCTGCAGCTCAAATGTGTATCATGTTAAATCGAGAAAGTAAAGCGAGAGAGAGAGATTTATTTTGGATGCGATTAATCGTTTGACAGCACTAATAATAATGTAAATATGTAAATTTGATATTTTTTCACAGGCAGAATATTCATGTCTGCCTGATAAACACCATCTTAATCAGTCGTATTGTGACACCTCGCTCTTCTGTTTCTCTCTATCGCAGCCTGCAAGAAATGGATCCTGGGTGTAATTACAAATCACAACTAAAGTGTGCCTTAAGTGACAACGCAAGTTAAAATGCTTTAGGAGGAAACGTAGATCGCAACGGACACAAGCGTCTGAGTCCAGATGGTATTATGATGTCTGTGAGTGGGTGAATATATCTGGTGACACTGGGCCAAGAATGCATTCTCTTAACTATGACATCTGGCATAAGACTCGCACTCCTGCAGCTCAAATGTGTATCATGTTAAATCGAGAAAGTAAAGCGAGAGAGAGAGAAATACAGACAGAGAGAGAAACAGAGACAACATCATTTGGACAAAATGTAAAAGGTTCAGTAATTACAGTTATTTTAGCAGCATCAAATAACAAGTGGATCATTCCCCGCCAGACTATTGTGAAGCAAAAGCGTTTCTTAAATGTCACTGATGTATCAGTGTTCCAGACTTCAAATGCGTAATGCTGAAGGAAGGTGACAATATTAGTAGATGAGTATGTCTATGTGAAGTAGACTGAAGTAGTTTTTTTTCTTCTTTTTTTTTCTTAAACATCAAATCCAAAATATTAGCCACATAAGCCACTCATATTAATATATATATATATTTTTTTTTTTATGTAAAATATATATATACAGTATATATAATTTAAATTACTTTAATGTCAACAGGAGAATGATTGAGTGATTTCTTAAGACTGAAATGTCACAGCAGTACATAAAAAATAAAATAAACTGAATGCTGCATATGTATTTTGTCAACATAAAAATACATAAATAAATAAGTAAACAAAATAAGTGCCTAATACTAATAATAATATCATCATCATCATTAAGATATAAACACACACATATAACTTATTTATTTAAAAAGTAGTAAGGGAAAAGTATGGAATTGTCTAATGACTATTATTATACTTAATGTCTTATATGAAATATCAGTGATTTCATGACAGCTATTGGGACATGTCAGCCGTCATATTTTAACCCCTGCAATCATGATAATGGTTAACATTTGTCAATTTTCAAGTCTGAATTCCACATACATGCGTCTCGATAAGCCGAGCAGATTGCAGTGCATTAAGGTGCGGATGGGGATTTTCATCAAGCACACACGTGAATGGATTACATTTACATTGCTTCTTCTTGAAGATTAGCAGCTCCCTCTTGTGAGCTTCGTAGGTAGTGTGTTCCCTTGCACTATGCGGCAGCCTCTTGACTCATCTTTCGTTTTTTTTTCCTCCATTACCCTATTCCTGTCAGAAACACGGAGGCAGTTACCTCTCCTCTTCCCTCTGCCCCATCTGCATTTCCAGGCTGTTTCTCCAGCTCTCACCGCTGACCTCTTACTCAAATATTTAGACGTTCGATTGCAAGCCCCTTTAAGGAACTGTGCCGTAACCCTGACTGTAAACAAATCGATGGGCCAAGTTCAAACGCCAGTGGAACTGTATGAACGTAAACAGGTTCATTCGGAGGCTACAGGGAGGGATCTTCAAACCGGCGTGCTGCAGAAAGGAAAGAATGGGATGCAAATGTATGCACAGCCATAAAGTATGCATATGCACAAAAAGAGGGAGGGATTGCACCCTAGGCTGACTTCAGCTAGTGAGAGGGGTTGCAAAGCAGGTCAAACGTTTGGACAACGTTGTGGCGATGCAAAGGAAATGTTGCAGGGTTATGCATCATGAATGTCTACCGAGAGAGTCTGGTGCGGACATGAACCAGTATATCTAAACACTGCTCGTTCCCAGAAACATCCCCATTCACACATTGCATGAGGCTTTGAAATAAAGGGGTATTTGGACGGTGTGGTTTCAAGCGAATAATATACCTATTTCGTATTTGCCACTGCAAAAGGATGAGGAGGAGAGCTGGAACAAATGTGTGACTCGATAATTGTGCTATGTCACATCAAGACAGGACTTGGGGTCGTGTGATAAATTCCAGGTGACCTCTTAGTCAGATCCAGGGAAAGGACAGGCTGCCCTTGATGTTCCCTAAGGCGATAGACACCCCTACACCATCCTCACAATCATGGCATTAATATCTTCCCACAACCCCCAACAATATCCCATTATGTATGGACAGCAAGAGATGGAAACTGCACATCTTGAATCTGACTATATATCTCTATCTTTTTATATAATACTTAGTGCTGTCAAATGATTAATCGCGATTAATCGCATCCAAAAAAAAGTTTTTGTTTACATAATGTGTGTACTGTGTATATTTATTATGTATATCTAAATACACACATACAGTATATATTTTGAAAATATTTACATGTATATATTTATATTAATATAATTTATATTATATATATATATATATATATATATATATAAATCTATTTAATATATATACAAAATATTTTTTTCTGAAATATATACATGCATGTGTGTATTTATATATACAGAAATATACACAGCACACACAAATATTTTGTAAACAAAAACTTTTATTTTGGATGCGATTAATCGTTTGACAGCACTAATAATAATGTAAATATGTAAATTTGATATTTTTTCACAGGCAGAATATTCATGTCTGCCTGATAAACACCATCTTAATCAGTCGTATTGTGACACCTCGCTCTTCTGTTTCTCTCTATCGCAGCCTGCAAGAAATGGATCCTGGGTGTAATTACAAATCACAACTAAAGTGTGCCTTAAGTGACAACGCAAGTTAAAATGCTTTAGGAGGAAACGTAGATCGCAACGGACACAAGCGTCTGAGTCCAGATGGTATTATGATGTCTGTGAGTGGGTGAATATATCTGGTGACACTGGGCTTCTCCAGATATCGATTGCTCCTGTGGTTACAACACTAACAGTAGTGGAGAGCCATTGAACTTTAAAGCAAATAGTCCTTCTTCCTGCCCAGAGTCATCACGGTGGATCAATACATCACAGTGTAAGCTGTGTGTCGTGTCTGGTAATTTTCTGTCTGTCTGGGCTAATGACCTGAGTAGTACTTATAGCAGTGGGAAAGGTGGGCTTCTGCCAGCCGACTTTTGAATGAGAACGACTGTAGCTTGCTTGTGAGCTGAACTCCATATAAAGAATTATATTTGTAAATTTAGACTGTAGAATCCTACAAAAATACCTGGAAGGGACAGTTCACCCAAAAATGAAAATGGTGTCATCATTTACTCACCCTCAGGTAGTTCCAAACCCATCTTTTAAATACAAATGAAGATATCCTTTTTGTTCGTTAAAAGTCCAACTGAGACTTTCATGCATTATCAAGTACAAAAATAATTGTGAAAATTAATTATACGAATTGAGCAGTTTAATGCAATCAAGCTGAAGAAACATGATTGCTTTATATGATAAGCAGGTATAATTTGGGCTTTTTTCACATGTAAACACTGACCAACACACATACATATCCCATCACAGTATATTTACAGTAAATAGAAGCTCAAATGTACTTGAACAAACGTTATTGGTTCTCATGTGTCAAGCAAGTACATTTAAGCTTCAATGTAACATACTGTGCATTGATCAATGTTTATATGTGAATAAACGCTTAAATAAAATGTTCATTGTCACTACAGATTTTGATTAAACTGCTTGATTTATATAGATTAATTTGTCTTTATAAACAGTGTGCAACCAGTTTTGGTTGCATGAACAAAGAATGGAGGGAATCTCTCAAGTTTTATGGAAAATATAACTTGTGTTTTAAAGTTGAACTATAGTCTGAGTTTGGAACGACTTGAAACTGAGTTACTGATGACAGAATTTTCAATTTTTGCATAAACTATAAGTCTAGCGCAGAAGTCCACAAATTATGCTTAAGGCATTATAATAAACAATGTGGATCCACATACCTAGACTTCTAATCTATTTAAAATCTTTTTTTTTGTCTCGAAGCACAGTCCTAAAGTCTAAAACAGCATTCTGAAACACTTTAAAGTGGTTTCAGGTAGTGTAAATGTAACCTGAATTCCTCATTTGACAAGCTCTGTGGGTCTTACCATTTCACTGGCCAGGGATATATTTGGAATTACGAGACAGTCAGATTCCTGATTCCCCCTCTGAGGTTCTGTTAAAGGGAATTACTGTAAAAACAGACAGCTTTGAAAGAAAGCTTCTATTCAAGAGACGATGATGAGGGAAGAAAAGGGGGAAAAAAACAACTATTCAGTTCTTTCCAACTGGAAGCATCCGATCCGTGTGCCTGGATCAGCGTCCGAAATAAGCCAGATCGTGAAGAGCTGAAGAGGGTGGAGGCGTGCGTGCAATCCCCGTGAGTGTGAGGGATCTGTTCCAGGGGAAGTGAACGGAACTAAATGGCCAACATCAAATGAGTGAGACGAGGCTTGAGAAGGTTTGGGGAGAACTGCGATGGGGTGCAAGCCAATGCGCTGAGCCCCAGGGTCTGAGAGTCTTTTTCCCCCAGCTGATCCCCACCAGAGCTGGGCTCTTCGGTGCTGACCGAAAGGCTCTGACTGCCAGACCCGCTCAGCTGACACAGCTCAGTATGGAGTAACACAGAGTGAAAGTGCTGAGGAGGAGCTGTTGATGCACACTTCACACGTTAATGCTCAAACAAACACACCGAGTACACATGAGTGCAGCGATCAACTCAAAACGTTCACTTATGTATTTGGACATTATGAAAGGTTAAAAACAAAAGAGGCTAAATGCAGACTTTTTTGGGGGTAGCCTTTTGTCTTATTTAATGATAGTCGAGACAGGATAGGAAATAAGAGGAGACGTTTTTCCCATCAGGTTCATGATGGTCCAAACCAAAAAATATATATATTTTCCATGCAACTTCAATGAATAGGTAATGGGAATTCAAGCTTCAAAAAGGATATAAAAGCAGCATAAAAGTATCATAAAAGTGGTCACAGGAACAGATTTAAATTTAAGTAACTATTCACTAAAAATCATGATATCAACCCTTAATCTTGATGTTCATGAGAGTTAATGATAGAAGTAGTCATGTGATTCACGAGCCAACCGTGGAGTTGGATCTTTTCAAGGAATCATTTGACCTCATTCACGAAACTACATTGGTGCTTGAGTTCAACTTACTGATTCTAGCAATTCTATAATACTTTGTTTTTGTTTGTTTTTGCATAGTTTTTGTTTTTAAGATCCAGTCTTTGTTAATTGTAACTGCATTGAAAACAGCAACTAGTAGATAATTAAAAAGTTAAGAAAGTCATACAGATTTTTAACAACATGAGGATAACTGCACTATCACTTTAATTTCTTTGCTGTAGTAGTATGAATGTTTATGAATGTATTTTGCTCAGTAGTGACACTTAAAGCCATTAATCCCTCAGAAAATAAAAATTTTGTCATATACTCACCCTCATGTTGCTCCAAACCTGTATGACCCTCGTTCTTCTATGGAACATACAATAATATTCTTTGTGTCAGTGTTTTTTGTCAATACAATGAAAATCAAATGGTAACCAAACCTGGTAACCAACATTCATCAAAATATCTTCTGTTGCATTCCATAGAAGAAAGTAAGTTATCAAACTTTCTCTTTAAGCTGAATTTTGATCTGACTATGGTGATTTTTATGATGGTGACTTTTTATGCTTTTTCCATATGTTCTGTATAACCTGTACTTAAAAGTTCAACTCAGCACTGCAAAAGTCAAAGCATTTATATCATACAGATGGCCACGTCTGTGAAACACACTGGAATAGAAATGACCTAAATGAGTAATTCAATCACAGAGAGAATGAGAGGTCCGTTCCCAATTCAATTTGAGTGTCTGAGGGATCCAGCCTCCTCATTTCTTAATGTCACTTTAACATCTTGCATGTTAATGAGCAGACGTGAGGTTAGGCCTAACACAGAGCCATTATCCACTTATTAGAGCCCTGACCCTGATGATCCCTACTCCATTAAACTGTGGATGTACAGTACAGGCATGTGTGGAGATGAGAGGCGACGTTCAGCTTGACTGAGCTGAGCTCAAGTGTGAATGCAACACTGCCCTTGTCCATTCTGTCAGTCCTGGGGTGGGACACCCTGAAGTCAACGCGCCCCTCCGCACAAATATATACCGAGATGGTAGAGAAAGAACCACTGACACGGGTCACTAGACTCTCTCATCCACCCACTTATCTCCTGACAGAACATATCTTTCACATGGAGAGCATGGCCAGGAGACAGCAGAAGACAATTTCACAAGTTTGACAGGTGTTGCTGTGTCAGGCGCTTATGAGTGTTTCACAAAAAAAAAAAAAAGAAAGAAAACCTTAGTGACTTCAGATTCTGAATTTAATGTGCTCAAAAAAAAAAAAACATTCTGAGATCTCAAAGCATGCCTATGGATCTTCAAAAAAAATCTGAAATAAATAAGCAAATAAATAAATACCCATAACTTTGACTTTAAACCACAACCATGAGCCAGTACTTGCTACTAAACATTTCCAGGTGGTTTTAGAGGCAGATGTTCACATTCTAGAGAATTGAAATTAAATTAAATTAAATTAAAATTAATAAAAAATAAATTAAAGTAAAATGAAATGAAATGAAATGAAATGAAATGAAGCAAAAGTCTGCATATTTGCTATACGCATACTAGCATATGACAGGTAATAGACAAAAAAGCTTCAAAAGTCTAATGTTGATTTAATTCTTTAAATGCTCTACGTATTACATTTTCTTGCTCTCTGAGGTATTTAGTAATGTTTGAAGTGTTTTTCTTGTAATTTCCACCTCCATTTGGGTCTTTAAGGAATTGGCCAGAAGAAAAATCTGCTCTGTCTATTGCCCATTCAAGCACTGCCGCTGACAACTCGCAATGTTCCAGACCTGTGAAGTCACACAGCAGTGCCATTGTCCCACATATGAACCCAAACTTTGCACTGAAACATCATTCTCCTTCTCCTCTGACCCCATTCCTTCAATCCCGATCGACTGCCCTAAACAAAACCTTTCTGATTGCTATAGCACTTCATGCTCGCGCCCTTTCATAATGTTATCTTAAGAAACATGGAAACAATTGCACTTCATTTTTAGTTTGAGTGTGAGAACTGAAAAATGACTCGGCCAGTTGTGTGTGGACAGCCTCACAGTGAATGTTGATGGTGTTGCTGGGTGTTCTGAGGAGGTTATGAACTCCAGAGGCAGGACTGATTCAGTGATGGAATACATTTTTACTATAACTTAAAAAGGATGCATGGATTTATGCTTAAAACAGGAATATCCAGGGTTCAATTCAAATTCAGCTCAATCAAAAGCATTTATGACAATTTTGGACGGATTTAAAAGCAGAAATGTGAAGCTTCTAATTTTTTAAAAGCATTTACATTAATTATTTTTTCTTGTGTATTATTTGAGCTGTTCTAATCAGGTTTACAGTTTTTTTTTTGAAGGTTTTCTATGTTCTGTTGCCATGGCTATATGCAAATAACTAGCATATTTACGCCTTGTGTCTATATTAGTGAAACAGTCAGTATTTTAATGTTTATGGAATGGTCCCATTCACAAAGAAGTTAAACTGGAATTTAAATTTCATAATAATCAACATCATTATTGCCACAAAATCTGTTGACTTCAGTCTTGCATTGTAATATTATATTTAATTTAACCCTTAGATGAAAGAAAATAGTTATAGAGATAAAGATATATAAAGATATATATCACCAGTGTTGGGCAGTAATAGTAGTAACTTAGTTACTGTAATAATATCAATTGTTGCTGTAACTAGTAGTGTAACTAATTACTAATAAGATTTCAGTAATAATATTACAGTTACCATCCATAAAACAGCTTAGTTACTTAGTTACTTTTGATGCCTCAACCCCGCTGATTTAAAATCCAACAATCAAATAATTCCTAGATTTATTTTCATAATTTTTACGACTCTCACATGCATGTGATGTCCCCAGTGCAGCAGGCAAGCTTGGAATATGGAAAAGCTTAAATTCATGATTAAAAATTATTATATTGATTTTGTCAGGAAAAAAGATGATCATGAGCACTTTGTGTAAGTTGTGGCCTTACTTTACTCTGGCATTACATCCAACCCACATCTCTCTGATCAGCATGTGGTATTATCTGATCAGCATTATATTACTATAATTAAAAATCTTTTTGGAAAATTGAAGTTTCTTACAAACTTAATGAAACAGGAATCGTATATGGGTAACGGAGAAATGAGATTAATACAACACTTCTACTTGAATGTCACTATCAATCATTAGAATTTTATGTGGAAGATACACAGTTACAACTTTTGTGGGGAGTGAAGAAAAAGTAATGTAACTAGTAGTGTAACTAATTATTGTTGCCAGAAAGTAATAAGTAAAGAACAATATTACTTTTTAAATGAGTAACTAGTAATGAGTAATATATTACATTCTTTGAGTAACTAGCCCAACACTGTATATCACTATTAAATTATATATATATATATATGTAACAGAGTTAAAATAATGAGTTAAATTCATGCATAAATTGGGAAAACTCCCATTGGCTGTTGCATCACTCATTGCGCACATGATGTTGCGGGGCGGAGCTACGTCATCAACAGCAGAGTCTCTATATCTCCCTGCTGGTTAAGTCACATAAATGATTGCTCTGTCTTAAAAACTAAATTTGAATTGTTTTCAAGCCCAAGTTTAAACTTGAAACTACACACAAGTTTACTTATTTTGTCTGTCAGTTATTTGTGATAATAAAATGAAGTGTTTATTGGCCTGCTTGTGAACTCCGAACCTCTGTTTATTTCATTTAGCCAAGACTTCTCATGCAACATCAATGCAATGTATTCTAACCAGCCTTTTGGTTGTATTTGTCCCAGGTATGTGTTTTGTTCGGTTTTGTCATGATCTGTGTTAAAATAATATCAGCTATAGTTGAATGTTAGCTATTAACACACGTGTTGTATGCTCTCGCACGTGCTGAAGTGTTTAGCGGCACCATTTTTGGGCTGCATTCTTCCCGTTCTGTCTTTTATACAAAATATGTAAAATATTGGTCACTTAAGTTTACAGTTTCTCTGTATTAATGTGAATTGACTGTATTAGTGTTTTATTTTATTTTATTTTATGTGTGCTTTATTTTGAGGTTTTTGCCCACTATAAGTCACATGCACTTTTGAGAAAATGTCAGCAGCAGAGTCTCTATATCTCCCTGCTGCTAAGACTTCTCATGCAACATCGATGCAATGTATTCTAACCAGCCTTTTGGTCGTGTTTGTCCCAGTTTTGTCTGTCAGGCCCAGTAAAGCATCCTTGAGTGACCATCCACCTGATCTCAGTCTGAAAAACACACACACACACAGTCACATTGGTGCCGTGACCTGTTGTTTCTTCAATTAAGATGGTTCCTGAAGCGGCCGAGGGTTCA
>NW_015546072.1:143894-147112 GCF_001515605.1 Sinocyclocheilus anshuiensis | reverse complement strand
CAGTCCAGACAGTACAGGAAGATGATAGACAACTGTGATGAAAACAGTGTTATTGTGCATGTTGACTTCGCAGAAGCATGGAAATGCAAATATAGTTCTGAGGTACAGTCATGCCATTTTGGTCAGAACCTCCCCCAACTCAATCTGCATACTGGCATGTACTACACAAAAGATGAAAAGGCTGGCTTTTGCACTGTGTCTGAATCCAAGCGTCAGGATGCTGCCTCCATTTGGGCATACATGGATCCTATCCTCAAAACAATAAGAGACAAGTTTCCTGGTGCTCACACCATCCACTTTTGGTCTGATGGCCCAAGCAAACAATATAAAAACAAGATGAATTTCTCTCTTTTATGTGATGTCCCTTCAAGATTTGGTTTCCAAAGAGCGACTTGGAACTCCTTTCCCACTTCACATGGCAAGGGAGCACCAGACGGCATCGGAGGGACGGTCAAAAGAACTGCAGATAGTCTCCTTCTGCAAGGGAATGCTATTGAAAGTGGGAAAATATTATATGACATGGTGGGGAAAAAAGTCTTACCAACATTCAACTCTTCTATGTCAAAGATGAAGAAATGACGCGCTATGATGAACTCATTCAACCCATGAAACTTGTGCCCGGAACACGAAAAGTTCATCAGGTTATTCCTGAGGGGAAGAAGATCTTTTGCAGATCATTGTCCTGTTTTTGCTGCGAACCGAAAATTTGTCAGTGTTTTTCTCCAGCCATGTTTGATCTCAATGAGCGTGTAAAGGTGATGAGTTCGAAAAGGCATGCTGGTGGTAGCAGTGCTTCTGCTCAACAGAAGGAAAAAGGACCCGTTGCCATGCTAATTGAGGAAATGGAGCGGGACAGCCATGAGGGAGTTCCCGAGGGAGTTCACACAATGTTAGCGGCAGATCACTTTAACAGTGGAGACTGGCTTGCTGTGATATATGACAAGAATTGGTGGCTGGCAAAAGTCATCACTATGGATACACATCACCAAGATGTTGAGGTGGAATTCTTCCATCCTAATGGGCCAAGCACTCAGTTTCATCCAAAACGAGGAGCAAAGGATGTGTGCTTCATTCCAGTCCAAAAGATCTTATGGCACTTTTTCACTGCATGGTACGGCTCGGTACGGTTCAGTTTTGGGGGGTTTTCCACTGGGTACAGTACCTGGTACCTGGTACTTTTTTTAGTACCACCTCGGTTGAGGTTCCAAGTGAACCGTACCGTTACCAAAACATGACGTGTAAACTCTGCTGATCACGGATTGGCCGGAGAGAATCGTCACTACCTGCGTCACTGAACTTGCGACACAAACACAACAGAAATGCTAGATTTAAATCAGCACAGCCAGCGAAGGATTGAATGCAACTGTTTTGAACAAGCGCACCTTTTTTAACAACCAAAAAGTGGCTGTTTCGTTGTCTGTTGAGGAAGTACAGACATTCCTCTCGTTGATAGCAGAGGAGGGAATCCAGCGAGAGCTTGATGGGGCGACGCGGAATGAAAATTTTTTTCAGGTGTCGCGGCAGTAGAGGCGGCGCAACTATAACCACATGTGAATAATCCCGCCCACTCTAAAGCGGTACTGAACTGCACTGACTGCAGTGGAAATGCAAAACGTGCCGAGTCGTACCACGCAGTGGAAAAGCGCCATTAGTTACTATAATATTACTTTTTGCAGTAATACGATTTCAGTAATATTACAGTTACCATCCATAAAACAGCTTAGTTACTTTTGATGCCTCAACCCCGCTGATTTAAAATCCAACAATCAAATAATTCCTAGATTTATTTTCATAATTTTTACGACTCTCACATGCATGTGATGTCCCCAGTGCAGCAGGCAAGCTTGGAATATGGAAAAGCTTAAATTCATGATTAAAAATTATTATATTGATTTTGTCAGGAAAAAAGATGATCATGAGCACTTTGTGTAAGTTGTGGCTTTACTTTACTCTGGCATTACATCCAACCCACATCTCTCTGATCAGCATGTGGTATTATCTGATCAGCATTATATTACTATAATTAAAAATCTTTTTGGAAAATTGAAGTTTCTTACAAACTTAATGAAACAGGAATCGTATATGGGTAACGGAGAAATGAGATTAATACAACACTTCTACTTGAATGTCACTATCAATCATTAGAATTTTATGTGGAAGATACACAGTTACAACTTTTGTGGGGAGTGAAGAAAAAGTAATGTAACTAGTAGTGTAACTAATTATTGTTGCCAGAAAGTAATAAGTAAAGAACAATATTACTTTTTAAATGAGTAACTAGTAATGAGTAATATATTACATTCTTTGAGTAACTAGCTATATCACTAATATCACTATTAAATTATATATATATATATATGTAACAGAGTTAAAATAATGAGTTAAATAATTGGGAAAATTGGGAAAACTCCCATTGGCTGTTGCATCACTCATTGCGCACATGATGTTGCGGGGCGGAGCTACGTCATCAGCAGCAGAGTCTCTATAATCTCCCTGCTGGTAAGTCGCATAAATCATTGCTCCGTCTTAAAAACTAAGTTTGAATTGTTTTCAAACCCAAGTTTAAACTTGAAACTACACACAAGTTTACTTATTTTGTCTGTCAGTTATTTGTGATGATAAAATTAAGAGTTTTTTGGCCTGCTTGTGAACTCCGAACCTCTGTTTATTTCATTTAGCTAAGACTTCTCATGCAACATCGATGCAATGTATTCTAACCAGCCTTTTGGTCGTGTTTGTCCCAGGTATGTGTTTTGTTCGGTTTTGTCTTGATCTGTGTGAAAATAATATCAGCTATAGTTGAATGTTAGCTATTAGCACACGTGTTGTATGCTCTCGCACGTGCTGAAGTGTGTAGCGGCGCCATTTTAGGGCTGCATTCTTCCCGTTCTGTCTTTTATACAAAATATGTAAAATATTGGTCACTTAAGTTTACAGTTTCTCTGTATTAATGTGAATTGACTGTATTAGTGTTTTGTTTTATTTTATTTAATGCGTGCTTTATTTTGAGGTTTTTGCCCACTATAAGTCACGTGCACTTTGGAGAAAATGTCAGCAGCAGAGTCTCTATATCTCCCTGCTGCTAAGACTTCTCATGCAACATCGATGCAATGTATTCTAACCAGCCTTTTGGTCGTGTTTGTCCCAGTTTTGTCTGTCAGGCCCAGTAAAGCATCCTTGAGTGACCATCCACCTGATCTCAGTGTGAATTACTCCAA
>NW_015546072.1:125306-143649 GCF_001515605.1 Sinocyclocheilus anshuiensis | reverse complement strand
TGAGTTGAATTACTGAAATAAATGAACTTTTCCACGACATTCTAATTTATTGAGATGCACCTGTATATATTAGTGGTGTCAAAATTAGCTCGTTAACGCAGGTGATGAATTTTTTCAGTTTAACGCGTTAATGTTTAACGCAATTAACGCAGGGCCAGGGCTAGGGTTGGCCACCCCACTCACAACTGCTGCTTCTGTCACTTTTTCTCTTGACAAGAAGAGCTTTTATTCATTCGCAGAATGACTGCGAATGGGAGACTTTCCAGACGCGCGCTCCACTTCACTTCAGCGCCAGGCGAAGAGTCAAGCGAGCACGGGAAAAAAACGGCTCTTCAATTGCATGCACAGAGGCGCCGGCGCGCGCTGTATCCTGTATCCTTTCATATCAAAGCGCGAAATAAACTACGTGCATGCAATGTCGTGGTCAGTTAAGTCATGAAGTTACCAAAAAGGCGATTAAAGCTGCCTTAAAACTGTGCATCCATGTAATATATTTTATATGAGTCACATTTAAGAACATGTCTCTGAAATGGTTTTCAAAACTGTCCTGGAGCAGCCCAGCACTGTCTCACTCATCTAACACACCCGTCAGCTCATTAATAAAGACTTTAAGACCTGAAGTGGGTTAGAAAAGGTAAAAAGAGTTAAGAGAAAATATGATGCGTGTCAATTTCTAATTTGAAGATTGGATGTGAAATGATTGCAATATAAAAGTATATTTAAAAACTTGAATGTTAGGTGGGATTAATCGCGATTATTTTCAGAAAAAATGTGCGATTAATTAGTTATTTATTTTAATCGATTTACAGCACTAATATATACATATATATATACATATACATATATATACATATACACATATATACACATATATATATATATATATATATATACACATACATACATATATATAATTTAATAGTGATAGCAATGATACTTTTTATAAATGTCCTCTGCAGTAGATAACTTTAATTCCAAAAATATAGTATAAATATTCAAATATTAAGTATATATTTCAAGTTTTTCAGCCACATTGAATTTACATTATCATACATACATAAAAACACTGTAAACTAAAAATGAGTAACAACAATGTAAAGAGGACAGACATAAAGAATAATGGATAAGGTCAAAGGTAATCACCAACAGTATTTCAATTTGGATGTAAATTCATAATCTGAATAGTTAAAAATGGCTATTTAAAAGTCTGTCCACTATAGTAGATGTCACACAAAGGCATAATACATAAATTAAATACATATATTAAACAGCAATTAAATAGCATTGTCTATTGAGTCTGAAACGACAGTCCTACTGTCACGAAATGTAACACCAGCCTTAAAGCAGAGAGAGTGAGCTGAAGTTACAAGCACCACTGGCAGATAAAGGTTATAAATGTAAGGTGATGGGGCAGCGATTGGTCGAGATTAGAGCAAAAGCCAATGTAAGAAGGACAGATAGAGACAGTCACAGGGTCTCACACTTTCGTCAGCCCTGGCATGAAGAGTAACGGGAGCGCCCGGTTCTATTCCATGTCCTTAACGGGGATAACAGCGTCCACTTGTTCAACAGGGCCTACTTCTCATTACACCAGCCTCACTGAGCCTCCACTGCGCCAGTGAAATCTGTCACCAGCATTAAAGTCCAGCACCAACGGCAATCCAAATTGAAAAACTCTGCCATGAGTAGCGGGGAGTAGGGGGTGACAGCGAAGGAGGGTGAGGGAAGAGGAATGGGAAAAAAAATCTGGTCATCAATTGCTGGCAACAGATCGCAGACGAAGATTATTGGAAGGCAACATTGCAGCAGATGTCTGATGACTGTATATTAACCTGCTTCCTGCACACACTGAACATCCAAGCCCAGATCGTCCTAATGTCAGACTGTGAGGCCTTGTCCTGCGCAAAAGGAGGAACTCATAATCCATGAGGGGAAAAAAATGAAGCTACGATTTGTGCAGCAGCACTGCTGATTTGTTGGACTAACTGCGCTGGCAGCAATGGAGTCGTTCCAAGCCACAACACACAAAAACCAGTGGGCTGCCAGCAAATGTCCCTCTGTTCGGTGTTGTAATTGGGCTCACACCGGACTATGAGAGGTACTGTAGTGTCAGCCATCTTGAGAGGTTATCGAAGTGTGTACATGAATGTTGATGCTTTTGGGCAGTGGAAGAATTACAAATGACAACAACAAAAAAATATAATAAATACAATATAAAAAGCAAATACAAAATTAATTATTTAAAGAAAAATGTATAAGAATAAGGTTTGGAACGGGGGCACAAGCACTTACAGTATAGTAAAATAGTAAATGATGGTGCTATGGATCAAGTATTGTTGCACTATAGCATACAATGTATATAATGTATAGTACAATTCAGAGAACAAATTTCTTGCAGAAGCATATGTGGTGAGGATTCACTAAAATAGGTGCCGGATCCGAATCCTGCTGGTTTTCCGACACAAATTAGGCCCTGAGCAAAACATTTGCCATATGGGAGCATACATAGTCCAAACCTATCCCAGAGTTCCTTTGCAAAGATCCCCAAGGACAAATTCAGCACTGAAATTAATAAAACAGATTGTAGACCCCCAAATCTCCCTTAAACAGTTCTGGCATGACCAATGAGGTTGTGGAGGATTCTACACAGCCAAGATGCATGTTAATGAAATACAGGGGTACCCCGCCATATTTTTCCCAATTCTAGTCATCTCATGACAGATGTTCAACTCCATATCACAGTTTTATTTATTTTTATGAAATTTAAATGGATGAACAATGCTTTTTCTTGACCCCCAAAGCAGTGGGGTTCAATTTACTGTATGATTCCTTCATCTTGTTCCTGAGCATTACAGTATTTGACCCATTTAACGTGTTTTTTTTTTTCATCTTTGCTAGTAGGCAATAAACATGACCTGGGATGATACGGCTGGCAGTGAGTGAAGAAGGGCTGTAGGAAGCAGATGAGAAGGGTTGGGAGCCCTAAGCTGCTCCACATCTGGTGTTGTATTAAAGGCATATGGGCCGCCCCAATCAGGCCTGATGGGGGTGATGGATTTCAACCTCTGGTTTCAACCTCAGAGGATTTCAACCTCTGGTTTTCCAGCACTGCGTCATGACAGACAAGCCAGCAAGCTGTCAACAGTCTGGTCCAGAGCGAGGGAAGATGGCACACTATGAAAATATGAAGTCAGACTGTGTGAGTGACAAAACGTTGCACATTCAGGAGCTGCTGCAGGCTTGTCATAAAAATATCACTTTGCTTTTATGTTTTACAATAATTTCACAATAAAGGCCTGATGCCCATAAGACAAGAATAATTTGTATATTTTATATGCAATTCAACTGATAAATAAAATAAAATAAAAACCTATAATAATAATATTAATAATAATAATAAATCGATTCAGAGTTGTTTAAAGTGAATTTAGACATCACAATAATCTACAGCTTGAAAATAGATATTTATTCTGAGATTAGCTAAAGATTATATTTAACACTGTTATTAAATTATTAATGTTTTTAAAGATGGGAGTGTCAGGGTAAATAAGAATGAACTACTAAATACCAAATATTGACAAATAGCAACATCATCATCATCATTATTATTATTAGTTTATTTATTTGTTTGTTTGAACACCATATCAGCAAATTCATGGCAACATTAACAGTATAATTTCAATACATTTACAATAATATAACATTTTCTTAAGCAATCACTATACAAAAACATGCAGGTAACAACAACAATACTGATAAAAATCATACAGAATCTTTCAATTTAATAGTGCTGTCAAGTTTTTGTTTACATAATATATGTGTGTGTGTGTGTGTGTGTGTGTGTGTGTGTGTGTGTGTGTGTGTGTGTTGTGTATATACACACACACAGCATATATTTTGAAAATATTTACATGCATTTACATGTATATATTTATATGCATATACTTTATATCATATATAAATATATTTAATATATAAATGTAACATTTTTCTTAAATATATACATGCATGTGTGTGTATTTATATATAGATAATAAATATACACAGTACACACACACATATTATGTAAACAAAAACTTTTATTTTGGACGTGATTAATCGCGATTAATAGTTTGACAGCACTACAATTTAATCAACAATACAAATTCTAAAATTCTTCCAGGAGAGACCTTTTTAAAAATGTATTTTAGTATATCTTCTGGGTAAAAACACTGTATTATTATTATTGTTATTATTATTATTATTTTGTCTTATCTATGGTACCACTCATACCTATAGCCCTGACTGTAGGGAAAACATACATTATTATATTGATTAATGTTTATAAATATTCTCCAAAAGCCCTCGGATGAACTGAAAATATATAACTACTTGAGCTTGTGCAGTATGGGTACTGCTTATGGTTTGGTCTCGCCACTCTCAGTTAAACCTTATTACATTCAAATAATGGCCACACAACAGAGGCCATTATATCAGACAGGTGCCAGCAATCAACCACCAATGGAAGTCAATCACTAAGAAGAACAGTGAGGCTCCATTCATAACCTTAAATGCCAATGCAGGGCCAGATCTGGGAACGATCTGACCTTTATCATTCATAATCTGAAAGATCAAACAATGCCTATAGGCTGATTCCAGAGCAGCAACAGCCTTTACTCTGGAGATGACCAAAATCCCCCTCACGCCCCAGTGGTTTTAATTGTCTGGCTTTAGAAGGAAAATGAATTTTACTTCGGTGTGCAGGTAGAGACAGCGGGGTTGTGTTGAGCTACTTGGGAGGTCTGAAAAGCTGTGCTCTAGTTCTTTTCATGTGAATGGGGCTTAGCCATTGAGGGGTGACCCCGTTGAGCATGTCATGGGGGTGTAATGAGGTCAGTTTACAGGTTGGGCGGCAGGTAATCCTTCGTTCATTACAGGCCCACTCGGTGGCTGTTGGGGAGGAAAAAAATCAAATGGCAGCGAGCTATAGAATAGAAGTAGATTGTATGTGTGTACAGGGCCAGGAACTTAATAACACTTGATTCAGTATGAAAGGATACCCAGAGCCACCCGTGAAGAAGCGGCCCGGATGTGAGGGAGGGCCGTTAGTGGCAGGAGTTTGGTGTCAGAGAACAAGACAAGCGTTGTACCAGCTTTAAGAAGCAAATTAAGAGAGAGCGATGCAAGCTTACTGACTCTGAAAGACTGAGTGAAGAAACACCTGGTGATCAATAGAGCTTAGAGAGCCCCATGAAAATAGAGCGCATATAGAGCAATAGAGCCCCATGAAAGAGCCTGAGTAAGACCTGTGAGGTTGCATTTGGAACTACCACACTCGTTCACACAATCAAACAAGTGGACCTGAAACAGATGAGTGAGAAAGTTATTGGAAATGCAGTTAAAATATGGAATTTATATATTCAGGATATTGGGGCATTCAAGTCATGTCAAAGAAATGCACATGAACATCACCACAACGCTGGAATTATAAATGGAAAACTCAGAACTTTCTTTAAGCCCAAGGTTTTAGAGTTGAGGGTGTGTCAATTAGAAAATATAGTTGACTGAATACATACTCTATCTGTATTGTCCATAAATGTGTTGAAGTGAATGAAATTATTTGTATTGACAATTTGCATGTACAAAATACGACAGCATTGCAAAAACATACGTGCACATTTTTATTCATTATTTTATACATATATAATATATATTTATATTTTATAGCGTTTAAAAAAAAATTGCTACATTTTATTTTATTTTTAGAAAAAGATACATTGCGTTTGAACATACCTGACATTGTAACTACAGCGCCACTAGTAAACAGAGATTATAGCGGAGGAATAACAAATACATCATGCGCCATGTTCAGTGAGGGAAAGCATTTGGATTTGGATTTTAGCATCTCCAGAGAGGTAGGTGGAGCTTGACAAGACTTTTGCAATATGCAAACTGTGTAAAGGAACACTACAAACGCAAAGAATCACACTGAACCCTGAACACTAATCAACCAAAGCTGAAAGAACAAAAACCTCAAAGTAGCAACATTCTGGTCTTTTTTTCCAAACCTCCATCCTACTCTAAACAGGCTGAGAAAATTACTTTAGAAAATGTCAATAGCCGGCTTCATTCTGAAACATATGTGCTCTTAGAGCATCATTTATAATGACGTCTTTAAGTACGCAATCCACAGTCAGGCTTAAATGGCATTTTGTTTCAGAATATGGAGTTGACTAAACTAAGATAGGAAGAAAAAAAAAACTTTCAAGGTTTATATTTTATATTCAGTGTTTTTTTTCTTGAGACCTATTAAACTGTCTATCGCAGACAAATCGATTCCCATAGACCAGAGTAACAAGGCCGACACCAACTAGTTTTCTTTTAGAAGCCTAGTGTCCTGCATGTCTTTTGTGATGAGTTAAGGCCCGTTCACACCAAGGACGATGACTATAATGATAGCAATTACTGTAACATTTTAATAATCATTCTGATTCTATAAGAAAAGAATGTCCACACAACAACTTTAACAGTGTACAGAAGTACAATGTGTCAGGTTCTCAGAGACTTTGCTAAGGTAAAGAACCCTGAAACATGACCCCAACTTGATAAGAATCACAAGCTGTAGCATGGTTTTTTTTTAAATAAGGTTTTATAGACAGATAGGTTCAGAGTGACTCTTGAGGGACCAGCATCACTTTATCTTGTGGTTGTTTGAAGAATTTATCTTCCAGGATCTGGCAGCAAGCTTTGGGAGTTCATTTTAAGTCCATCTCCTACCCTGAAAGGTCCATCTTGCTCATTGTTAGTAGCAGCTCACAACATAACTCCCTCGCCACCTTGCTGTCGTCTGACTAGAAATGATGCTGGTACCTCAAGAGTCACTCTCAAGCGATCTGTCCATAAAGCTTTTCATAAAAATCACAACACTTCAGCTTCTGAGTCTTATTAAGTGAGGGTCACGTTTCAGGATTTCCTGCCTTAGCAAAGTTTCTGAGAACCTGACACCTTGTACTTTTGAAGAGTCCATGTAGTTTGCACTTCTGGAAAATGGTGGCACTGGAGACTAAAGTGTTCCTGATGGTTTAATTAAATATATGAAGGTGTGTTTGCACTGAAAAGACAAAGACTCCGACTTAAATTCTCATGCTGTGATTTCAGTGCATTTCAGCAAAAGTGGCACAACGGTTTATGATTTATTTTTCCTCGAACATATGTCTTGTGTCCTTTGTCTACTGCTATTCAAGAACCACAAAAAATTCTGTTCCCCTGCTACATGATAAAGGAATAAACCCAGGCTAATGAGCAGAATCTAGATCTCTCCCTAGGTCCCCAACCTTGCTTCTCCTCGTTATTAGAGGAGTTGAACTGAGAGGGGCGAGCACGATCGACACTCCGACCTTTGCAGCTGTTGAACGTGACCCTGAGGTTACGGTACGGTCGGGTTCAACTGACCCGGTCAGACGCAGTTGGTTGATAAGGTCGGCAGTAATAACAAGCATAGCAAGCTGACCCGGCCTGGGAGAGCACTGTCTGAGGCAATTATAGTCAGGCTGTGTGAAACACGGAGCTTGTTTGGAGTAGTATATAGCTAAATTATTGTCTCTTTCACCTGTCTTTAGTGAAAGGATAAGAAAGTGAGGGATTTAGTGAGAGAGCTAGAAATCCTGTTTTTGTTATTGAGATGTTCACGCTGACAGTGTAGATATGAATTCTGGATGTAGTTATAACAGAACATACAGGCACAAAAACAATTCCTCCCTGAACTCCTGATACTGCTAATATAAAAAAATAAAGATACTAAAATCCCATGATAAATTCTGCAGTCAATTTGTGTGTGACCTATGCAAAACTTGATTTTCCTCTGTGTGAACTGTCACATTATGGCGTTCAGGACAACAGAGAGATGGCAAGATCCACACCTAAGAAGAGCTTAATAAAATCCAGTTAGTGCACCACATTTTTTCTTTTTCTGGCTGGTTAATTTGCTCAGCAATTACTTCACAAGACCACTAATGTTTTCTTTTGAAATTCTCTGCGGAAAATAAATGAAAACAAGAGGGTCTGACAATAATACTGTGCATTACAAAATCAGAGTTTGATTCTCATGATTAGGTCCCTATGAAATCTGTTTTCATTTTTCCCCAAATTATAAGTTTTCAGTTGTCTAGATTTGATTTTAATGGCTTAATTATTACATTTTAAAAAATCAAAAACATTTCTAATTAAGTGAATTCATTGAACTAACAATTTAATACTATTAATTTTAACAACAATAGGGCCCTATTAATGTTTTCTTTTTCAGGAATTATGTTTTAATTTTTGCAGGTTTTTAATTTTAAAGGTTTTACAATTTAATGCAAAATTATTATCAAAAATGCTGGTAATCAAATTAATGCATAACATTAAGAATTAATAAATTGTATTATTAGTAGTAGTATTAGTATTAGTATTATTTAATAATGTATTTAAAAAGTGCATTCTACATAAAAACACCACAAGTGTCACACAGACTTAAGTATGTGTAATTGACAGCTTTGGAGGGCTGAAATCGGGCGCTCCGATGACACATTTTGACAGTGTCAGCATCTATTTTGTGCATAATCTACAACAAGTAAACACATCAGCAGTGTGAATGCAATGCATCACGACCAAAAATGATGCTAGAGTAGCTGTATGTAAAAACTGTATGGCTGAAATATTGAGAGGTGGCTTGTTGTGGACGAGCTTTAAGTTACAGTATACTAAGTTCAGTTATCCAAATCGAATCACCTTTCAGCTAAATTCCTACATTTTTCATAAACTCTGCTTTTACCTGTGGTTTTCTTTTAATCCAATTTGCCATCTACCATCTACATCTGCCATCTACACTGCACAATGACATACAACACTACAGAATTCCTGTATTTATTTCTGTGTACATCAGCAGTCTAATATTGGCTTTAATAGCCAGATTTGTGTCACGCATAACCTTTATGACTCTGCCTGGCGAGGTCGTTCCGTTAGGGAGCTCATAAGCTCGGCTCGTATCCGTCATGTAATGTACTGACAGCTCTAACCTTCCCATGTGGCCTCATGTGCCATCCTCCCTCCAGCCCATTGACCAAAGCAATAAGCCATTCTATATGGTGTATTAAAGTCATTTTCCACATGCTTCCTCAGCACCTTCCATTGTTCATGCAAGCTCCTGCTGACCACAGGGGGAAAAAAAAGCGAGAACAAGAGAAAGAAAAAAATATAAATAAAATACATGCTCTCAACTAAATTGCGACACTTTACACCGTTACACCAGTTAAGAAACAGAATTGTCACTTTCTTTGTTATTTGGTCGCGCTGCCTTCAGCTGTGAAAAGCACTGCGATTATTGCAGTAGCTCCGCGGGCAATTTTCCCATTGTCCGGAAGCACCTCCCAAAGTTCGGAATAAATGCTGACGGCACCGGCGAAGCTTTCTTCTCTGAGCCCGATGATGTGCTATTGGTTTACCTGGCCAGCTCGGCCAACATAATGCTCATCTGCGTGGTCCGGAGGTCCGAGGTGCTAACAAGAACGGGTGCAACATGACTCGGCCACTGTGCTGATATCAGCTCTGCTGCTGCACCATGTGACAAATGATTCCAATCTAGGCTGTGTGCCCTTGACTTGACCCTGACAACAGGGCAAGCGCAGCCAATGGAAAAGATGTGCTCTAATAAAGCCTAGACCGGGCGAAGGACGGGGAAAGAGGGGGATGGATGGAAGAGTGAACAAACGAGGGCTGGGAAGGAGGCGGGGGAGCTTGGACATCTCAGGTGCAGGAGGATAATGAGATTGCTTTTTTGTTCAGTGAAAATTACCCTGCAAGACCTTGCTCGGCAAAGCAGCCATCTTGTCTGGCTTGTGAATTGGGCTAATTCCTGAGGGTGCGTGTCGTGTCAAGGATTGCAATCTCTTTTTACACAGCACCTCTGGCACAGCGCAAACATGTAAATGGGGTCTGATGCCACCCTCTTGCCCCACAGACTCCCTCCACCAAGCGTACCATCATAAACCCAGCCCTGTAAAATGAGCACATACTTGCCAAGCTCGGCGGTGGATAGGCGCAGCTCTCCGGAAAGGTCCGGGTGACATGCTGGGTATGCAAATGAAATTCTCCTTCCCTTATTTTCACCTCACACCACCCTGCTGGCGAAGCAGTCCCTTGATTCTAATCCTGCTATACTGTCGTTCTTCCTCTCCCTCAGTCTGTCTTGCTCATCCTCTTCCTCTGTCAAAATCACGCTATGGAGCAGATTCTGACAAAAGACAAGCTTAATCAGGACAGCAGCTACAAATTTATCCTATTTAGGCTTTGGATATACACAATAATGGGCGTTATTGAGAGAGTAAAGCCAAAACTGCACTGGCCAGACAAACCAAATAATCTCACAAAACATGCCTGTAGATTAAGTGAATTCAACAATTATCGCAGACTAGCACATTTGCACAGTCAACAATACAACTAATCCCATGAAACACTTTTCCTAATGTAACAGGGTCAATGCAACATAAGAATGTCCTTGAATTAAAAAAAAAATTCTGAAAATCTAGTTCAAAACACATTTGCCAAGAATGTTGTATCAGTCCAATCATACTTGTAAATGTACTTGCTAAAAGAAAAAGAAAAACTTTTATACCACTTAAGAAAAATATAAAATGCAAATAAGTATAAAATATAAATAATTCTAAATCATAATAATAATAAAAAGCTGTGTTGTGTAATCAAGTAAAAAAGTAATGATATATTGTCTTACACCTTGAATACAAGAGAATTTAATATTTAAATCATATTCATAAAAAATGCAGACCAACTTCAAATACAATTATTAATAAAAAAAAAATCATAAATATCACCACCAAATTTTATAATCTGATCTAATCTTGCCTTGTTCATAAGAAAATAAATTATACTGATATTTAAAGAGATATACTGACCTTGACATGACAGCCTGCCAGAGCCCTATGATATAATTTTCTGTTTTATGTTTGTTTATGTTTATATATATTAAAAAAAATCATTAGGTTGCACCACATGACTTGGATAATTAAATTATATCAGGACATTTGTATCACTCTGACATTTCTTTCTTAATGTTCCCACATGCAGTACATACATACATACAAATAGTTTTATTTCCAAATTAAAAACACTCATATAAGTAGTGTACTCAATTTATTGAATTAAAGCTGAATTTGTATGAATTTTTTGCATATATTAAGACCAAACTTCATGCACTTCATCCTTGATTTAAAAACTTGCTAGCTTGATTATCATTAGTCAAAGTCTAAAAATATTCATTGCAAGACCATATTAACCTGACTTTCTCAACATTTCAAACCTGCAAGAGGTTTAGAGAGTCATTGCGAGATTGTTGGTGACTCTCTCAGCTTGGCACGATTCGTCAAAGCCACTGTGAGGGCAATGTGTCGAATCAGACCTGACACTGAGAAAAACAGCATTTGGAAGCAACTCAAACCTTTCCAGTGTGTTGAATGTGATATGACAGCCCAAGCTAAAATCCCATTGCCAGGATTCTATCTGGTCAACAGCTTTTTAAGCCACTTGAAGCTTAATGCATTAGCATGGTGGAAACGTGTTGACATGCCATGGATCTGCTCCGAAGCTGGAATGAAACAACACAGTTTAACACTGACGGACGTCCATAGCAGCTGCATGGCTACAATGCATGATTGAAAAACATGTCACACACTACACAGAAGATAAACCGTGCATTTTGATGGCGTAAGTGGACGGGGACATGCTGTGATCTGAAAGCTGCTCTTGAGAGCGTATACAAAGACACGCATTAAAATTCACCGCTGACACGCAGAGGTCAAAATCTAAAAGGCTTCTTCTTTTTTTTTAAATCAGCACAGGCTAGTAAAAGGACAGTTATACAGTACATATACAAGAACAGTTTGCATTATATAGCATACGAATGGAAGTCATATAGCACACGCTACACTTTACTTCATAAAAAGATATTAAGAAAGAAATAGATTGCAGATTCTAAAAGCAACAGATACATATAGAAGACCAATTCTGCTACCGACCGACTGAAAGTACTAACTAACTAATTAACTTTCCATCCATCCATAGTGGTGACATTCATCACATTCATGTTGCCAGTAATTGTAATAATCCAGGTCACTACTACTTTGTATCTCACAATTAGGATTGTTTTGTATATAAAGATAGAATTCTAATTTTTTTGTCACAATTCAGAGTTTATCTGATTTTAGTTCTCACAACGTCACAAAGTCAGAATGGTAAGAAAAAGATGCAATGACCTTTTTATTTTATTTTATTTTATTATTTTACAGACTTATATAGATACAGCCTGTAGATAAAGTAGTACTTCTGAGAAATCTGCACAATTATGTTTTTAGCATTCAAATATGTTTTATAAGCAATACTTATTTACACTGGAGGGAAAAAAGGTGTAGAAACTATTTTCACAAAAAAAAAAAAAAAAAAGTCAGGTAACACATTGAATTAAACGTGTAATTTTGAAGTAGAAAACCAAAATAGTATTTACTTGTAAAATTAAGTCCAGCAATCTTTATTTCCATCTTTTATTTATTTTAATTTTTTTGTTTTTATAGTGTACATACATTTACTATACACACCCTCAACAGTAGTTCACACTATATTTTTGTAGGGATTCTGCAAATACACAGCATAAGTCCTTTCTCCACGTTTTCCACCTGGCCATTAGACAAAAATGATTTCTGATCAGTGTCTGACCAGGCTTGAATACACCGAATGACCTGGAGGTGAGAACACCGCTATATCCCATCGGTGGCCCACTGAGCCATTCCTCTTCTCTAAAGATCATTATCCATAGAATTTTACAGCAACTGAACTCTTACTGCCATAAGGTAGAGAGCAGTGGAATTAGGGAAGAGAAGGTGTAGATGGGTTGAGAGTGTCACCCTATCTCCTGCGAGGTTGTTTCATGGGGTCATTACAGAAATTACTGTCTCAGACCAAATTGGAGAAGAGCGATTCTCCAAATGAGACTAAGACTAAGAGTGGTCATCTCTGCAACATAAAGGTATACATCCACAAGGCAACAACACTGAAACAGAATGTGACACACGCTGTGTGATCTGTGCTCTCTTGCAACACCAAAGGCAACACTGATACACTCCAGCAATGGACGGACCCCATAGGTGAGCCGCTTCTCTATCACTCATCCATGGCCTGCATCTGCGAGCCAGTGAAATTACAAAGTAAAATGCAACCATTAAATGTAAGAAAATATATTTGAATTATGTTTGCCTAGTTTTCCAATGAGATAACTAGATACCGGAGTAAATTTTTTATTGAGTTCATATTTTAACCTATTATTATTATTATTATTATTGCATAAATCTTTAGTAGATAAGAAATATTTTAATAGCATATTTTATATTATATACATTTTAAAATATATACTTGAAGATATAAGAACAATCCTTAAAACTAGATACCTCAGTTAATGTTTGAGTTCATATTTAAACGTATTAGCCAATAGTTAATACATTATTATTATTATTATTGTTGTTGTTGTTGTTATTATTGCAAAAATCCTTATTAGCCAATAGTTAATACATTATTATAAAAAAATATATATTATTATTATTATTATTATTACATTTTAAAATATATATTTGAAGATATATTCTTTTAAAACTTTCAACTTACATAATTTTTCTTCTTGGGTAAATAATTTTCTTATTTGTATTTGTCTGTGACTCATTTTATTTTGTTTTGCATTGCTTTATGATAGTTATAGGTCAAGATCACTGCACGGAATATTTTCTAAAAAGATCTAAAAAGTGTGGTACCATTCAGTAGGACCAAGGAGGATAAGTTAGTCATGTATTTAAAGACAATGGATCAGATGGGCAACAGTTGTTAGATCATTTAAATTGGCCTTAGGCTGGAACGTAGGACACAGCATTTACAAATACAAGAAATATAACAAAAAGGCCAGACTCACTCTATCACTGTCAGAGCAGAATGCAAGAGAGGCACTTTTAGATGCCCTGCAAGAGTGTGTGTGTATGTGTGAGTCTGAGCAAGTGTGTGCTTCGCCACTGCAGACGGCTGCATCAATGAGCTTTTCTGTGTCCTCTTAAGATAATGAAAACAATACAGGGCACAAAGAAATAAATAAATATATCTGACCATCTTGGAACAGGGTCCCACAATGCAGGTGGAAAGATTAATGCCTGCGTACAGTCGGTGCACAAATGTCTGTGTATCAATGGCTTTTCAATTCACTTATGCTTTATAACGGGCAAGGTCAAAAAGCAATTTGTGCAACACAAGAAATAAATGAAATAATACAGCAGCAAATTAAATAACAAGAACAAAGCTGGCCCTGCAGATAAATTGTGGAGGGTACAGATAGTAGAGAGGTTAAAAATGACATAAAACAAAAACTGATTAACAATAAGTTGTTTTGCTATTTGACTAATTATTATAAATAATTATGCTATTATTATCAGCACTGTTGTGTCAGAAAATGGTGTTTATTAAATCTGTTCCAAATTCAGCTTTAATTGTATCAAACTATTTTTAATTTCCTGTTGCCCCTGAATAACATATATTGTACAAAATTTTAATTAGGATTAATTCGTCTTTTGGAACAACATTAAAACATGCTGTTATTCTTATTCTATCTTTATCTAATTTTTACAATCTAGACAACAACAGATTCATTAACAATGCAATATGCAATGTTTTCATAACCTGTACTGACTTGTACAATTCTGTATATATTTTTTTCACTTCATTATATACTACAGTTCAAAAGTATGTGGTTGGTAAGATTTTGAAAAGTTTTTGAAAGAGGTCCGGTATGCTCACCTAGGCCATTTTATTTGATCAAAAATACAATAAAAACTGTAATACTGTGACATTAAATCTCAAATATTTTTTATTTGTTTCTGTGATGTAAAAAGTACAATTTTTAGAAGCCATTACTCTGGTCTTCAGTGTAAACCGTTGTGCTGCTTAATATTGATGGAAACAGGTTTCTCTGTATTTTGCACTGTGTGCATTACTACCACAAAATCATATCATCCCATTCTCATATTCCCCACATTCCTAGTCTCATTTTTCCCTCCTCACTGTGTCAACATGCTATGAGTCTGTGGCTATGAGTCAAGTGAATTCACGGGACATAAAACAGCCTGAAGCAAAACTCAGTGTGATGTGTTATATAATCCTAGAAGAGGAAGTCAAGAATGATCCCGTTTCCTCCTCGAGTCCAAGTGGGCTCAGTAGGGGGGCAAAGGAGAAAACAGCCAGAAATGTTTAAGCCAAACTTGTCCTTCTCTAAAACTGTCTCTCAGTCCTTTCCTGTTTGTTTTTAAAATTTAAAGAGGATGCGGCATGATTGGACTGATCAAATGTACAAATTTGTTTTACCTAGTAAATCATCAATTTGCCATCTAAAATTGTAACCCAGAAAAGACATATTTAAGATACTGACCTTACAATAGACCAATCCATGAATGCAACAGCTCTGGACATCAAGTTCAACTGCTCTCCTGGTAGCATATCTATAAAAAGATGAATTCCTGCAAAAACTCAAAACAAACACAAAGTCCATTTAGAAACTATGGCAGCATTAAGGGGGTGGTGGGCTTCCTCCTCTCAAGGTTACAGCTTACAGGGCTTCCCTGCAGCGTGCGTGGCCACAGGTCGCTCATTTTTCTGCGTTAGCTGTCAGGACAAAAGACTCCTCAGCTCTGTCTGGGACCTGACACTTTTATTAAACGACACAACCTCCATGTCTCCCGCGCCTCCAAACAAGAGTTGTTTTTGGAGCGGATTTGACATGCCATTTTCTCCCCACTATAGTATTTTCAATGATAAAAAAACTGTTTATTACTGTTTAGCTGTATTTGTCTCTGACGCTGAGAGTAATGAAAAGCTGCAGGCTCAATATTTTACACACTGATGCATTTTTCGGAGCACACTTCTACGGGGCATCTATGAAACAATGGGTGTCATAACCGAAAGGTGCGTGTTATTAATCTCCCAGCTCTCCGCAATCAATCTGCTTCTTCCTCCACAAACAGTGTAATGCATTACGGTGCTAAACGAAAGACCACATTTCACCGGCGCACAAAGGCGAGGCTCAGGAGGAGATGTCTTCCTTAGACAAAGCAGCCATGCATTACCACTAAAGAGCTTCTTCTGGTTGTTATGAGCATTACTGAACAATTTGACTCTGAGGGATAAGTAGATGCACTGTAATTCATACCAATTTATTATTTTCTCCTTCCTGCCAAATGGAGTAAGGAAGAGCCGTGGCAGTAATGGTGCACTCATTTTATTATGAGTTGTGCATTATCTTGTTGTGCAGCTCCCGTTCGCGAGGACAAGAAGTGAGACAAATGTGGTGTGAAGGTGTAAAGTAAAGATGTGTTAAGCAGACACGAAACCTGGCCACGAGAAATAAGACAGAAGTACGCACTTTGTACGAAATTCAACATTCCTTGTGGACTGAGAATCAGCATGCATGCTCATTTAGGAGCTAATCAGAAGAAAATACGGCATCCAAACGCAACTGGGAACCATTTGAAAGGTATGTTGTGAGGTCATCTCTAGCAAATGTTTCTGGCAAAAGTCGGTATGCTCTACACTGCGAATTTATGTCGGAAGATCATACCGGAGCAATTGTTCAAAACCTTTGATTAGCCTCAATGTACGCAATCACAGCTGAAAATCAATTTTCAGGGACATCCGGAAATCAAAAGCAATTGCGGTGCCAACAGGCCATACGCATGTTTGCGTTGAAGGTTCCTCTCTTTTTCTGACATTTTCTAAATTAGCCAGCTTTTTTTCCCCATTTGGGGCTAATCAAGTGAAACAGCAGTGAGCTCGCTGTTGAGACGCTGCCAAAAACGGAAAACAGTCAGTGAAGTGGAGCCAGGTACTCTCCAATTAGTGTTTGCGTAACTTAATGCGAACTGCTGGTAACCGGCGCTTGGCGTCCAGGCGGTTGTCACTGCAGTTACACACATCCTCCATCAAATATGCTAACGCATCCTGATTTGTTTTCCCTTTCAAAACTAGCGTGAAAGTTGAAATGAGACATTTCCATGCATGCATTGGTGCTAACGGGCAAAACAGTTTGGCTTCGGCATTGATGAGAATGAGGAAATGTTATGGAGGCTGGCTGACACTTGACGGGTATGTGGCCTAAAACACCAAAATAATCTTATTTGTGAGGTATATCAAATTGCCAGAGCCATCTGTGTGGTACGGTGTGGGATTTGTATTTTGCTGAAAGGAAAGATTCAAGTTATTGGAAGCTCAGACGGTAGGTGTTATATTGATGTGATGAGCCAAATGTCAATTTGAACACTGTTTTGGTGTAGAGTTACAGTCTTTTTAAAGTGCATCGAGCAGTTTTGGCAACAAAGTCAGACAAAACTGAGAGGCAGAATTATTTTGCATGCCAAAAGTGTGCACTGTTGCGTGTTTATATGTGTGGAGTTTCTATATTGGTGAGAATATTTCAGCACTTTTTTTTTTTTTTTTTTTTATAAAGTCTGAGAACGAAAATGTTTTTCACAGAGCAAATGTGGAGCAACGCAACAACAGAAAAAGTGTTGTAATTAGGGCTCCAAACACGGAACCCAAGCCAATCAGGGAACTGTTCATTTCATGATTAATAATTAATATTATTATATGTTTTTATGCTTTAAAACAGAATGTACAGACCAAACCATACGTGTGGAGATGTGAAATGTAATTAAAGATCTGAAATGAAACTTACCATTTATATTTTTGGGCTTATATTCTACAGATCTCGTACCCATTAATTTCCAACAGATTGGATTTGAATTGGATTTATTTATTTGTTTTAAAGAAATAAACTAGTCCTTGGTACCAAATGTTTGTACTTTGCAGTTGCACTTGAACTATGAATTCATCATGGCCTATAATTAATGATTTTCATGATGATCAGTGTTGGGAAGTAACTAGTTACATGTAACGGCGTTACGTAATTTAATTACAAAATAAATGTAACTGTAATCAGTTACAGTTACTAAGAAAAAATGTGTAATTAAATTACAGTTACTTATGAAAATGTTAACGATTACAAAGGGGATTACATTTGAATATTTACACACATCCACATACAGATTTAATTGATTTAATTGATCTTTCCCAAATTGCACTGATTACTCTGAGACATAATTTCCGCGATGTGGAAAACACAGACTGGTTTGTAGAATCCAGTCATAAAAACGGAAGTCCTATAGCCTAACGCCGATGGAATATGCCACATTTTGGACGAATAAATCAAAAGTAGGTCAGTACACTTGAATCAAAACGC
>NW_015546072.1:124487-125209 GCF_001515605.1 Sinocyclocheilus anshuiensis | reverse complement strand
TTACATTTTAAATAGGGTAACTTGTAATCTGTAACCTATTACATTTCCAAAGTAACCTTCCCAACACTGATGATGATAAAGGGGACTATTTTGGGGACAAGCCTAAAAATCATGTTAAAGCAATACAAAAAAAAAAACTTTTTTATAGCAAAAAAAAATGTATTTAGCAAGTGGAAGTAGCCTGCAAGTGGAAAATCCAGCCCATAGCATTCCCTCATCATTCCCACCCAACTCCCTCTCTCTCTCACTGACCCTCACCCTATGTATTACGAAAGATTCTACACTGTAAAATCCAATAGTTTACCTTACTTAGATTTAGTTAGTTATCTTTACTTAGTTGTTATACTTACTAGGTTTTATTAAGTTACAGCTACTTTCAAGGCAAATAAAACAATTTACTTACTGTTTTGAGTGACACTTACTTAAAATATTCAAGTAGCCACAAAGGAACCAATGACATTAATAAAGCAGTGAGAGGCAGCAGTGCACTAATATGTTGCTAATGTGCAACATAACAACAGAAGAAGAAAAGAAAAAGAGTCTTAATAGACTTTTCACCCATTTCCTCCATGTCTGCAGTTATCTTTCACTAGTTGCATTAACTCGTTTCCCAAAGTCATCTTGAATGTTGAATTTTCAATACAACTGAAATATTTGAGAGAACATCATATAAGCTAACTTCATAAATTGATGTTGATTTTACTAAAATGTTTTTTTTTTTT
>NW_015546072.1:119961-123402 GCF_001515605.1 Sinocyclocheilus anshuiensis | reverse complement strand
TTAGTTATCTTTACTTAGTTGTTATACTTACTAGGTTTTATTAAGTTACAGCTACTTTCAAGGCAAATAAAACAATTTACTTACTGTTTTGAGTGACACTTACTTAAAATATTCAAGTAGCCACAAAGGAACCAATGACATTAATAAAGCAGTGAGAGGCAGCAGTGCACTAATATGTTGCTAATGAGCAACATAACAACAGAAGAAGAAGAAAAGAAAAAGAGTCTTAATAAACTTTTCACCCATTTCCTCCATGTCTGCAGTTATCTTTCACTAGTTGCATTAACTCGTTTCCCAAAGTCATCTTGAATGTTGAATTTTCAATACAACTGAAATATTTGAGAGAACATCACATAAGCTAACTTCATAAATTGATGTTGATTTTCCTAAAATGTGTTTGTTTTTAATTCACCATTATAGTATTTAGCGTTCCCTTTGGTTGGGCACTTGGAACTTAGTTTATGTTGCTATCATTTTCTTTCTGTTAATGTAGCAGTGCATCATGAAGTCAGTTATGTGATTTCACGGGAAGAAATGTAATAAATACGTTACTTTTAGAAGGTGATCTTCTGTCAGAATGAAAGTATTAGTGAATTTTTGTGTGTGTGTTTGTTTATTAATGAACTTTTTTGAATTTCATTTTTCATAAATACCTCAAGATGATTTTAATTGGGTTTATATAATCCTTAAATCGTGTGTGGTAATATGCGAAAGTCACACACAGACTTAAACATTCAGCACGTGAATCACAACAATGGTAACAATTCAAGTTCATGTATTTTCATTAATTGTAACAATAACCATTTTATTTGCTCTTTTTGATGTGCTACTACTGACACAAGACAGCAAATAAAATTGTCAAATAAAATCAACAACTGTAAAACAAAGCAACTGTATAATTTATTCATGCCGCAATGCACTCTGGGAGTCAGTGAGTAGCTATACTAAGTCATGAGTAAACCTTAATGAAAGGATCAAGTACCCCCTACAGTTCTTTTTTAGTTACTAGAACTCTCGTGCAAGTAAGCTATACTAACTAAGCATTTGTCAGTACAACATACTATTCCTATTTCACTTTACTTAGTTTTTTCAAGGCAATCGGTTTGCATGCTTTTTTTAAGTAAGCCCAACTAATTAGATTTTACAGTGTAAGTCTGACAGTAAAATGAAGTGAATGGAGGGAAGAATGAAGGAAAAATGACATGTGCACCAAATTAGTGGGAGTTCTCCATCTGTGTTGGATGGGAAAATTGTTTCCATTCATTTCATAGAACGAAGTTCTTTACTGGTTAAGATCATGGTGAAAATAAAATAATACAGAAGTAAAGTCCTTTTGCAAATTCTATCCAGAAAAAAAAAACAAGCCTTAACATCCTATATAATTTGTTGCAATAGCCACACAATCTACAGTTACTTTTTTTACACCAGAGTCTCATTCAACTCTGAGACCTCAAGTGCCATTCTGGGTCCTGAATGTCATGGATCATGAATGTTTCAACCTGAGCGCTTGTTTGGGTACTCTCCTTCCTCCAGCGCTCCTCCACCCCAGGCCCAGACATCACATTAAATGCCAATTAGGGTCGGATTGCTCTAACAGAAGCTGTGGTTGAGCCAAGGCTCAGAGCGGGCCTGTTGGAAGGTGCTTATTGGTCCCAGAACTCGGGGCTAAGGATTCATGAGTTCGAGAAGCACACTGGCTGCCCCTATACAGTCACAAACACACACAACGTTTGGATGTTCACTTTCTCCTTCTGCTCTAAACAGGGGAAATGATTATAAGAATCAAAATATTAAAGACTATTTAAAAAGTCTTCAAGACTTTTCAAAAAAAGTATTATAAACCAGAATGATACAACAATAGATAGAATGACAAATACTATGGATGAATGGATGATCAGTACAGAACACTGTAGATAGAATGATCGATAAATAGGATCAATAGATACAATGAGCCATAGATAGAACGATAGACAGAAAGATAGATAGACAGACAGATCAATAGATAAAATGATAGAACAACAGACAGAACAATAGAATGAATGAAAAGCATTAACATGATTTGTCAAAGCAGGACATGCTCCAGGATACATGATTGACAGAATTGAATTGTGAGTGCCTTTAAATATGATAGATAGATAGATAGATAGATAGATAGATAGATAGATAGATAAGATAGATAGATAGATAGTGTTTGAACGACAGAACGATAGACAGATAGATAGATAGATAGAATGTTAGATAGATAGATAGATAGATAGATAGATAGATAGATAGATATTGTAGACAGAACGATCAATAGATAGAATGATCGATAGATAGAATGATACATAGAATGATAGATTGATAAATCGATAAATGAACGATCAATAGACAGAACGATAGAACGACAGACAGATAGATATTGTAGACAGAATGATGGGTGGGTGGGTGGATGGATGGATGGATGGAACAATAAATACTATAGATAGATTTGATAGATCAAATGATAAATCGACAGAACAATCGATAGAAAGATCACTAGACAGAACAATAGCTAGAATGTTTATCTGTTGATTGTTGTCAATGATAGAACGACAGATAGATAACACAAATCTCTTCAGTTTTCGATTATCAGTTTGTTTGTACACAATATTTACAATACAATATAGTCACCTCACCTACTAACAAACATAAAATTGTAGAAATTTACTCCAACTGGAAAAGGCTTCTATTATAGAATTCTATCACAGAATGACTCCAAAGCAGCATCCCACCCAGACATCTCCCACTAAGGAAGGAGCAATACAGGCAACAGAGAGATTACCTCAAGTCTGTTGCCCTGACCTCAACCTGCCCCATCCCCATTTACTCACTAATCAAACAACATGATAGATGCTGTGTCTGCACTTTTATTTGTTTTTCTTTTCATTAACACCAGCCTCCACAGAAAGACCGAAGCATGCTCATGCTCCACAATCACCATCCTTCCTTCCTCCTCTCAAGAAACTCTATATGAGAGACTCCCACAATTTAACAGTTGAAAATATTCGCGCCGTAAGAGCCGTGGATCAAACCGCAAACATCACATTCACAGCACTGGTCAGCTGAGAGCATGTTAACAGCCAGGGGCTAGATCTAAGTCAACACCAGAGTAGTTTGCCTTGCCCTTTCTGTCAAATCAATATCTGCAAATAATAAATGAGATCCCTGAGGGAAGCTCCAAACCCCACTACAAGGCCTGACCAAGTCCACAATTGGCTGTGTCTACTCAATATTGTAGGTGAGCCAGAGCAGTGCTGAACATCTTTAGCACTCTATAATAGAAAATTAATTGTGCTCAAATCAAGGCTAAGGGCACCCTGAGGGTTATCTAATACGGCTACTTACAACTGTCATCTGCCAGGGAAACCCTAAAATATGAAATGCAAAGAGGAACACAAGCTCTAACTGACATGAGGGTGG
>NW_015546072.1:119716-119907 GCF_001515605.1 Sinocyclocheilus anshuiensis | reverse complement strand
AGAAGCTGCGATTGTCATGCGTATCTTTCAGTGAAGCACGGTTCTGTGATCAACAGTAAATCTCCATCCAAATGCCAGAGGGCGCTCTCGCATGGAAACTCCAAATACACCCCGCAGAAGAAACCCAGGAAATGCCTACCGCTGCAGCTGAATAAACAGGCGATTCAACTGCTTTCATTGATTCAACGTGA
>NW_015546072.1:82683-119555 GCF_001515605.1 Sinocyclocheilus anshuiensis | reverse complement strand
GGGGGGGGGGGGATTGGAATAAATAGTACTCATTTTCCATCACAAGTAACTAAAATATTTAGTAAACAAATTCAATGTAATGAATCTCTAATAAAAAGGTCTCCAAAAAGTCTCTAATTGATTAAACACAGAGATGTTTGGCAACAAGCTTGTTTTACACCATTTTTCATGCAGTAAATAGTAAATACACCACCATTGAAAAGTTTGGGGGTCGGTAAGACTTTTCAAAATGTTTTTAATGTCTTCCTGTTGATTACAGAACCGGCTTTTTTAACAAAATGCGCATGACAATCGCATTCGATTAATCGTGCAGCCCTATCTCTTATGCTCACCAAGTCTGCTCTTATTTGATTTGATTATAAAAAAAACTGATATTGTGAAATATTATGATTTATAGTAAGTGTTTTCCATTTTAATATACTGTATTATAGCTAAATTTTTTCTTCAGACATTACTGCAGTTTTCAGTATCACATGATCCTTTAGAAATCATTCTAATATGCTGATTTGGTGATCAAGAAACATTTTATATTATTATCAGTGTTGAAAACGGTTGTGTTGCTTAATATTTTTGTGGAAACCATGATGCATTCTTTTCAGGACACTGATCAAAAGAAAGTTCAGAAGAACAACATTTATTTGACATCTTTTGATTAATTTCTATTATTACATAAGTATTCATTTCTTTCAAGAATTTTCATACGAGCGCAGTGCTTAATTTAGTATTTATTTTATGTGGGAAAATTCCACTAGAACCACACTTATTTTAGACTAGAGGGTGAGTTGGGTGTTTGAATTGTCCCTCCCTCTCTGTGTCTCTCACCAATCACTAATCATATATGGGATAAGATGGATCCAACGAAAACGTTAAGACTCACCCACATGTAACGGAAAAACCAAAGTGTGTCGATCTCAATAGGCCACCTTTGTGATGGAAGACTCTGATAAATGAGTCAGTGACTTGAACAGAAAGGGAGTTAAAATGTAGTCCACGAGCTCCGATCCATGAATACATCCTTTCATTGATTTCCTGGTATTCCACTCATTTTTGGACCCCGAAATATCCTTAAAAGCACCCTGTCAAGTTGAACCAAGTCTAAACAAGGAAGAAAAAGCAGCCTCCAAAAAAATGACAGAATACATCCACGGATCAGCTTCTCTTTTGTGTGTGCCCGTCCCAAAGACCTCCGAAAACTGAGAGAAAGCAAGAAGAACCAACTGGTTCCTCATCATGCGCTTGTTAGCTTGTCCAATCTTTGGCAATCAGCATCGTCCCTGGGGCTGAAAGACATAAGACTCCAGGGAAGCAGGGGAAGCCAAAGCTGAGGAAAGATCAATACGGCACTGTGAAACAAGAAGTGGAGGCTATTTACTTTTCATTGATCCGATGATGCTGGAGAAACACCTCGGTCTGCTGTTAAATTGAGGGAATAAGTCTTTGGGGCTGGTGGGGTTTCTTCTCGCAACAGTCAGGCTCCAAGGTCAAGAGAAAAGCTAAACACAAATAAAACCGGGCAAAAATATAAAGTGTTTAGGTGAATTAATTTAACACAATTTATTAAAACTTCACAGGAATGTGCACAAGATTGAAATATGACGTGATTAAACTCAAAGCCACAATTAAAAGCGCAATGAGATAGTATGGGCCAAAAGGGATCCCCGAACCACAAGGGGTTCGTGAGTGGAAGAAAAGCTTCTCATTTAAAACATTATAATTTAGACCATAAAAATATAAAAATAAATCATACAAACAAAACAAAATAAAACAAACTATTTTTGTTACTTGCATGTCATATGACCATTAACCAACATCAGAGGTCCATGATCATTGCAGACGTGTTGTTAGGCGTTGTTTGCGGAAAAAAATTGGGAAATACCTAGATTAGTATATAGGAGCATGTGTTTGGATTTAGATTAATGTTTACAAGTCAAATTTGATTTTATATTGTGTTAAGTATTTTATATGATGGCCATCTGTCCTAGTATTTTGAAGACCCTATACTGTAAACAAAAATAATAATAATAATCAATTAATGAAATCTGTAAAAATAGGACACAATGTACTGTATTAATATGAACAAATATTCCGTATTTATTTTTACATGTGTTTTACCTACATTTTGAATTTTGCACTTCACTGCAATGTTTTATGGTTAATGGAAATGTCTGTACATTTTTTTAAGAAGTGTAAAAACAGTGTATGAATTTTATTTCACATGATCACCATACAGTAAATAGAACATTTTAAGAATTTTCACCATTTTTATAGGTCACCAATCAAATAATATCTTGTGAAATGTCATTGAATGCTGTCTAGTATAACCCTGCCACTTTTTTTTGCTTTTTTGATAGTGTCAAAGCAATCCCCTTATAATAATCTACTTAAAGATTATTTAAAGAAAATAATAGGCCAAGCAAGCAATAATAAAAAAATGTACGTCTTTAACACCCTCACATTTTTAAGAGTCCCGCAACAAATTACAAGCAAAACTACTAATGTCATTAAATATTTGAAATTTACACACATAAAAACAATAGTATGCTGTCATTGTAGAAAGATGTTTTTTACCTCCACAATGGTGTAGTTATGGCACATCCCAGCAGGGTCTAACTAGCCCAGACTAACTAAACATTGACCTCTTGGTATGATTTGAATAAACCATTGAAATTGTGGTGACCCCAGGGCTCGCAAAACTTCAAAATCCCTGGTAGCCCTTCGGGCAGGCATTTTTCAGATTTTGGTAGCACAACAATGAATTTAACTAGCCTGAATAAAAGATATTGTATTTTTTCTTCAAATAATAAGTCTAGAGAGTAGGGGTGCAATGGATCACAAATCTCACGGTTCGGATTATATTACATTATCATATCACATTTTGATCATTTTTCAGATGAGCAAAAAAACATGGTTCTTTATTATTTAAGTAACACTTATTATTTAAAGAACAATTTACTACTTCGATACCACAGCAAAAACTAGTAGCATATAGGGATGTAACGATTCACTCAACTCACGATGTGATATGATTCACGATACTGATTTCACAATACAATTTTCTCACAATTTCTTTAACAAAATGAGATTTAAGACAGATTTTAAAAAAGGTGTCCTTTTGTTATTTCTCAGACCAAAAGGCTGCGCATTACTTTGTGAAATTGAAAGTCAAACAATATACTAACTTGAAATTTTAAAACAAATCCCAAATCAAATAAATAAATAATACAAATAAATGTCTCCATGCAAGTGTAACCCCTCTCTCCCGGGTCCTCACCGCCGCACCTCGTTCTTGTTCCGAGTGGGTCTCGAACCCAGGTCTCCGGCATGGGAGGCGTAGGCACTAACAAGGAGGCTAAAGAATGTGTCAGTCGCTAGTGTGTCTCTTGAGATCAGGGGAGTGAGGTTTACCTGCACAGCACCTACTCGCTGGCCTCCGTTACACAAGTAAACTAAAGCCTGCGTATTTTAATCACGATCTAAACAAAGATGCTGCATACATGTTATTCAGATTGTAAATTTTTTTTATTTGAAACAAAAACAAAATGGTATGACTTTAGCTTTGTGATACTACGTAAAAAATCTGAACGAAACAAAAACAGCAGATGGGTTGAAAGACGCAAATGTCACTCTCTGACAGCAGGTGGCGCTTAAACAGCAGGTATTTATAGGCTGCTGCCCCTTTAAGACCGAATGCACGGATCCAATATAAGTATGAACTTGTGATTTCTTTCTCCACTGTTTACGTTCATTTAAGACATGAAAATACTTGCCGAGATAGTTATTTTGAGATAATTTTGCGTGTATGTGTCCGTTCAAGCCAAAGAGGAATCAATTCTGTGTTCGTGCTCAGCCTGAAACGCCACTCTGTATGTGCGCGCTTTGAGCGTGTGCGCGCGAGGACCGAACTGAATTCTTCATGCACATGAATGGTTTAAAACGCTTGAATGTTTAAATTGGTAAGACTTGTAAATGAAGAAACACGTGTAAATGATAAACTATGATCCGTTTGACCCCTACAAGCGAGTGAACAACGCGAATCAAGGAAGGGATTTTATATCACTATTCAAGATAGCCCGTCGGGCAAGGCAGTGATACATTTTGGTAGCCCGACTGGAAAACACAATAGCCCCGGGACGTCGGACTAGCGATTTTGCAGCCCTGCCACAAACCTACGAGGAACCAAAAAAACATTCACAACATGGATCTGCATTTGTGTTTCTTTCTTTCAGCATCTGGAGATGACCCATTAGTCTCAATCTTCTGATTGCATGTTGGAATGCAGATTATGTTGTTGCTCATCAATGACCTTATAATGAGCACATTAAGCCAAAACCTGCAGGTGTAACAGAGCTATAGAATGTCCACATGTGAAGTTGTGAAATTAACGATTAGATACAGGAAAGTAATTAGGCCATGTTATTTCCTGTATGCTTCATTAAAAGTACTGATTAAATAGTATGCAATTATTTAGAACAGCAGTACATTAGAGTACAAGGTCAAGTCTTAAAGGGCCAGTTCGCCAAATGTTTTTTTTTTTACCCACCCTCATGTTGTTAAAAAACCCTACAATTGTATTTCTTGCGTGGAACACAAAAGGAAAAAATCTGATGACTATACCATCATGACATACCGTCATTATTTTACAAGCAATTACAAATGAATCAAGTACAAGTATGAAAAGCACCATGAAGTGTTATAAACTGAAATGTAAAAAGCATGGAAAAGAGTTTCAAAGTTCTCCTCTTGTGTTCCCCTAAAAATGTGCTGATGGCTGCTCAATAATAATAAAAACTTTACCATACAGAAAAACAAAAAACAATGACAGTATTATCATAAGCACAGAAGAGATTTGATTTACCCATCATGTATTTTTTTTTAATTTAGTCGACTGCAGTTGCAACTTACTCCAAAAGGTCGGTCACACTCTCACACACCCTTTTTTCCCCTCCTTCCCAATTAACCCTCTCAAACAGCTTAGATTACATTAGCTTTGAGTTCCCTCACACCCTCCACTGGACTCACACAGCTCGAACAATGAACCCTGACTTGCTTCACAAATCTCCCCTTCAGCTAGGCACAATTATGAATTCAAATAAGGCTGATTCAGACTCTCTCATGCAGCACACTGCCTCTCCCATGACAAGCCCTGGTAATGAGGACTTTAAGCAGGACCACACAACAAGAGCATCGGCTGAACAGCCCCAGGCCCATTCACCACCAATGGGTCAATTTAGGTGTTGCATTCATCAACTGCAATGCCCACAGATAACTCCATCTGTTAACATTATCAAAAAAATAAATAAATAAGTTAGAAAAATGGAATTTGAATTACCCTGGGTAAGAGAGAACAAGTGTGTGGAGAGGCTTTCACAAGTTTTTTTTTTTTTTTAAGATAATACTTTTCAGCAAGGATTCATTAAATCTATCAAAATTGGCTGGAGAAAAAAAATTAAATTTTTCAACAACAAAAAAATCATAATACCATCAGTCATAACAACAAGAAATGTTTTTTTTATGCCACAAAAAAATCATAATACCATCAGTCATAACAACAAGAAATGTTTCTTTTATGCCCCAAATCAGCATATTAGAATAATTTCTGACACTGAAAACTGAAGTAATGGCCATCACAGGAATAAATTACATTTTATAATACATTCAAATAGGAAATAGTTAATTTAAATTGTAATATTATATACTGTTAGTACATTGTATAGATTTTCAGCTTTGGTACGACTTCTTTCAAAAAGATTTTAAGAAACATGTTTACTGTATTGCTGTGTATTTTCGTATTTTGTGTTATATTGTGTAAAGTATATGTATGAGTAGTATACAATGAATGTCTGTTGCAATCTCCACATTTAAACCTGAAAATAAATAGAATGTTTTAGAATTTTTCACTATATGTAGGTCACTAATCGAATAATCAAATTTGTGGCACTGATCATGTGACTCCTTGTATAGGGGATCAGATGTTTCTGCTTCCTCTTTTGCCCAAGATGGTCTTTACACAAACTTATTTTAAGCACCTTCAGTGCTGATGTCATTTACAAAAAAAAAATACTAAGAAATTTTAAAGTGCATACATTTTTTCAACTCCACTGCATTGAAGTGAAAACTATTATTTCTGTGAAAACAATTATTTCATCTGACACTGAGTCTGCCAATCAATGGAGTGATAATACTGAAATGTAACACAATGTATTGTTTAATAACAGGCAAAATTCAGATGTGTTACTGTATTCAGCAAACATGAGCGATCACAATCACTAATTTTTTAGGAGGGCTGAGATGAAGGACTCTAGTGTGTACATAAAATACACCTAGAGATGACATTTGGACCATAAGACCATAAAAAGCACTGTTAGCTCAGCCAAGCAACCATCCAACTACAAACCCTGAGAGGATTTTATGAGCATGCAGAGGATGAAAAAAAAAAATCAATTGAACAAATGTACTTTTCTAGACTTTCTCCAGCACAGGTGAGGAGAGTGAGGTAATCTATAGATGATAATGAGTGCAGATGGAGATGGAGAGGGAAAAGAAAAAGGTTGTAATCTACCCATCATGAGTCTAAATTGTTACATTTTTAGTGAAAGGACATTCTCATGTTTCTTTGTCCAAGCAAGTAATTTCCCCTCTCTTTCACCAGTGTGGCTTGCCATGGCAGCATTTTCTGCAACACGGAACACTCTCCCTTCTATTTCAATAGGACAGCTCATTTGCCAGACAGTGAACCGAACTGCTGACTGAGTCTTTTAGACTGTTAGAGAGAGAGAGAGAGAGAGAGAGAGAGGGCAGAAGCGAGAGAAGGAGGGAGCAGGAGAAAAGAAAGAATATGAGGAAGCATTGTATCATTACTAAGAAAGATCACTGGACATTATGAAACACAGCATTGCAAGGTCATGAACATTTTTTCCCCTCTTGTCTGCAGGATCGCCTCACTAACCTCTGCTCTTTTTATCATGGTTACATTTGTTAGCTAGCTACTCATATCAAATATTAGAATATTAGAAATGAGTTCAAGGGATAATTTATTTGCCAGACAGTGAACCGAACTGCTGACTGAGTCTTTTAGACTGTTAGAGAGAGAGAGAGAGAGAGAGAGAGAGGGCAGAAGCGAGAGAAGGAGGGAGCAGGAGAAAAGAAAGAATATGAGGAAGCATTGTATCATTACTAAGAAAGATCACTGGACATTATGAAACACAGCATTGCAAGGTCATGAACATTTTTTCCCCTCTTGTCTGCAGGATCGCCTCACTAACCTCAGCTCTTTTTATCATGGTTACATTTGTTAGCTAGCTACTCATATCAAATATTAGAATATTAGAAATTAGTTCAAGGGATAATTTTAGGGTGCACTGAAAAAAAGGTGTAGAAACTATTTTAGCTAGTTAATTTAACAAACAATTACAAAGCAATGGCAAATAACACATTGAATTAAACATGACATTTTTGAAATAGTATATTCTTATTACTCCAATACTCTTTCTATTATTTACATATTTTCAAAAACTCATGTTTACATTGTGGACAAGAGAACTAAATACAGAAAAAGCTCCAGTTCTTAACTAGCTGGTTAAAGAGCAGACCTGTATAAAACCAGGTGCAAGCGTGTGTGAATCATGCAGTGTGTTGATTAAATCCAGCCTTTAAAGGGGTCTCACATCTGGCAAAATGCCCATTGAGAAGTCCTTGGATGGAGAGAAACAATGCACAAACACACACAATAAACCCACTTCATGTTGTGCGTAATCCCGCCAACAACCCTTCATGCATCCACTCAAGGACGTTTCCCGGCCCCCGCTAACAAGCGGGCTGTGCAATTAGCCTGCTCATCAAAATAATGATGGATAGCCAGTAAACATGCCCACCACCACTCTACAGAGACAAACACACACACACAGTCTACATTCCAGCATTTAACACTTGAACCAAAAACATTTCAACCTAATTAAAGAATTAATTTAGTCATAAAATTCATTCATTTGAAAGTATCATAAAAGTGATCCACAAAATCAATTTAAGATTTTGCAATTTAAGCCACAAATCAAGTAAGAGGTTAACCACTAAGTAAGAACTTTAGCACTGGTTCATTTTGATTCAAGAACAAGTCATTCATACAGAGATGCGCTTCATTTGACCATAAGTGCCCTACAAAGTGGACATTACAGGGTATTCCTCCATCTTAAAGGAGATTCCAATCCAAATGTTCACTAAAAAGGGCACTGTGAATGGCACAGAAAAAAAAACACCAGCATTTGTTTTAATCAAACTAAACCTTGCCATCTTATTTTCTTATAAAGCATTACAACAAACATTCAGCATTTTAATATGACAGATTATGTGAATTAAAATTTATAATAAACTAATATTTTCCTAAATGCACATGGATGTATCATATACCAATGTATACTACACTAAAGCATGGTAATTTATATTTATTTACAGAAGCATATTATGTCATCCTACCTCAAACTTCTTAAATATACACGACCAACGAATATCCTCTTCTTAGTGAACAGAAAGCAGTGAACACGGTGTAGGGACCTGTGAATTGAAACAGCTCAGTTTTGTTAACTGTATCAACTGATTTGTTAAAAAAAAAGATCTGACTGAAATAAATGGTGTACACCAAAAAAATAATAATGATTTAAACTCAGTCAGCTGAAGTTCCTTACCAAAAACATAAAATAGGTAATAATAATAATAATAATAATAATAATAATAATGGCTTTAGTAGGGCCCTATGATTTCCGCCATGTGTAAAACGTGGACGGAATAGCAGAATCCAGTCATAACAATGGAATTTACTGGAATGTCATGGAATTTGTCATTATTACATAATGTTTAACTGTAAACCCATTACAGTTGTTTTAAAGCTAAAAGGCTAAACTATTCTATGTTTGACTCAAATTGAAAGAATAAAGAGTTGAATTTCTATTGTCTATGCTTTAAGGTTTATAGGGATTTTAAGATGTAGCCTAATTAGCGATTTTAATAATTGAGTTAGTTATTGAGTAACTCAACTTACTTTTCAGACAATTTCACATGAAGAGTGCCGTTTTTCCTCCAAAAAGGTCCATGATTACAAATGTGATATAGATTTTTTGTTTTTTTTACAACAGTTCAATAAACAAGAAGTTAATTAAGAGACTTTCGTTTTAGACACCATATTTCCTGTTTTTGCTCTATTTTGACAACAAAAATAATCCCAAACACCGCCACAGCACTGTTTTGCGTCTCTGAGCAACATGACAGTGTTTCGTTCCTTAATGAATCAACCAATTTGGTTCAATCGCAATGACTCCCTTAACAGTGACTTGCTGACACCTACTGGCGGTTTTAATTTCACATTTAAAGTATCTTTTTATTATTTAAATAATTTCAAATATCAGTATTTAACGTTTTATGTTTAATAAATCACAACATTATTTATGCATTTGTAATTGCAGGTTAAATGCATTCATGTTCTGCACTAAAAAGCGTGTAAATATACCTAAATGCCTCTTCAGATGCAGCTTCTGTGTTTCCTCTGCATTGCAAAGATGAATTTTGTTGATACTGATGATTTCATTTGCTTGATAACAGCCCAAATGTCTTATTATTCTAATTCACTGATTAAATGTAAGAATTTTACTCAAAAGGTGATGCATACTTTTAGAAAAAATGGCTTTATAAAGGTAAAAATGCTCATAAAATGTAAAACTCAATTTAAACTTATTGGAAAATATTAATTTCTATCAATGTGAACTGACCACCACACAGAATATGAAAAATAACAAAAACTTTAGGAGTCAGCTGTCTACGGCAGTCCTTAAAGTATAGCACAATAACACACTTAGCAAAATATCGTCTAATTATCGTTATCGATAAAATCCCAGAAAATGTCGAGATATTTTTTGTCAATATCTCACACCCCTACGCTATATTGATATGCGTATGCCCAGCAGTTTTTGCTGTATCCCTTCTAGCCTTAAAGGGGTCATATGATGCGATTTCAATTTTTCCTTTCTCTTTGGAGTGTTACAAGCTCTTGGTGCATAAAGCAGATCTGTAAAGTTGCAAAGACTAAAGTCTCAAATCCAAAAGAGATATTCTTTATAAAAGTTAAGAGTCAGCCACGCCTACCTAAAACGGCTCGTTCTAACACGCCCCAACATACCTACATCGCTCTGTGGGAAGATTTGCATAACACCGCCCAAATGTTCACGCAAAGAAAGAAGGCGTAACTTTTATTAACTTTTATTCTCGCTGTAGTATTGTTTCCGCCGCCATGTCGTGAAGGCGTTGTGTGCTTCGTTGTGAAAGCGAAACTACTTTGTTTTGGTCTTCCAAAAGAGGACATGACTACAAATCAGTGGTTAAGTTGTATTTACAACACTGTTCCAGAACAGTTCAACCCAAATATTCAGATGTGTGCAAAGTGCATTTTGCGGAGGATGTGTGTTTGTGTGTATATGTATATATATATATATGTATGTGTGTGTGTGTGTGTGTGTGTGTATATGTGTGTGTATGTGTGTGTGTATATGTTTGTGTATATGTGTGTATGTATATGTATGTGTGTATATGTATATGTGTGTGTGTGTGTGTATGTGTTATATATATATATATATATATATATATATGTATATATGTGTGTGTATGTATATGTGTATATGTATGTGTGCATGTGTATGTATGTGTATATGTGTGTGTGTGTGTGTATGTGTGTGTATATGTGTGTGTGTATATGTGTGTGTGTATGTGTGTGTGTGTGTACAGTATATGTGTGTGTGTGTATGTGTGTGTGTGTGTATATGTGTGTGTGTGTATATGTTTATGTGTATGTGTGTGTGTGTGTGTGTGTGTGTGTGTGTTTGTGTGTATATATGTGTGTGTGTGTATATGTGTGTATAATACACAAAATAATGTTATTTTTAGCAGCATCATATGACCCCTTTAACTTGAATATAGTGCATGAGTAATGGACTAAATGCATGATACTTTTAAGGAGCTTTTTTGCTGTTGTTTTTTTAAGTACTTCCATAACATTGAAAAGAGTAGCCAGAATATTATTCTTAAAGTCATCCAGTAACATAGGATTGGAAGGCCATGAGGGTACATGATGACAGCATTTACATTTATAAGTGAACTATCCTTATAAAGAGTAGCCTAATTAACATGGTTTCACGAGTTTAAAAGGTGATAATATATTAAATTTGGAGTCTGACGTACTTTCATTTAGCTACGCACTGGTTAATAGAGATGTAGCTACAAACATTTGTGCAGTCACCTCTTCAACTCAACTAATTAGCCTAATGCTATTTTACTAGGCACTTGAAATGTCAACACATTTGTAGATTTAGTGTAAACTTAAATTTCATTACCTAGCAGGCATTATTGCTCAGCGAGTTGAGCTGATCTCTCCCCCGGGCCTGATATGTTTCCCCTGCTCTGTCATCTTGCTAACCGTTCTGTCCAGACCAACTTAGAGCCCCATAATCCACCACAGGGATCAATAAACTGCACATAATTCAAGACTAATAATGAGCCTTCAGTACCACGCAAATGGTCAGCTACTCTAACGGAATGGAAGGCGTAAAATGATAATGTAATTATTAAAAGGACAGATAAAACGAGCAGGCGCTCACTCTCTCATATTGGAAAGGCTAAAGTCAATTAGCAGCACTTGAAATTATTGTTATTCTTTAGCCGGCTGATTGGGGAGGAAGTTAATGTATCTGGCGCCCAAGGTAAATGTAGGACATGACTTGCAGTGCCAAGAGCAGCACAGTTATGTTACGGGCAATTGGAGAGTAATTGTATACACACAGTGTGCTATAAATGTGCTTTGCTATTTACTGTAGCCTAATGGGTATAAGACTAATCTGCACACGTTTTCAAACAAGTTAATATTGACAAGAAAATGACTTGCTCAGGTACTACTATAAGTGTGTTTCTAAAAGATCTTGCTATGCAGCAACATAAATATGCTGAATCATTGTTTTTCCTCCATTGAGAGGCGTTAGTGCACATAAACCCATATTGTTTTTTATTATAGTTTTATCAAGTCAAGGCTACAGTTATTAAAATGTCTTGCTTTTAACGTCACATTATTGGGTGTTATATAGACATTTTTGGCCCAACTACCATTCTCAATAGTTTAATTTATTTGTGGTACAACAGTGAACGTGCCATTCAAAGATTTGAGGTCAGTAAGATTTTTTTTTCTCCAATTTACATTTTTATTAATTTTTTTATTTTTTACATCCTTTATGTAATTTTTTTTCAAGGACATTAATGCTTTTAGCAGCAAGTACACATTAAGTAGTTCAAAATAGACAGTAAAGACATTTACAATGTTCTAAATAAATTTTTTTTGCATAATTTGGCAAAATTACAGCTTGATACGCACAATAAAAATATACTGCTCACAGGTGATATTTGCCTCCTTAAATTGCATTGTTCATGTTTCATTTTTGAGGGGCAGTTATAATTTTTCATACAATAAATATTTGAAAGATGCATTATAATTTCACAGTTTAAAAATGTAATAATTAATATTATTATAATTAATTTCCATACATTAAGTTTAAAAGTTTAAAATCATTGGATAAGGGTTCAACCAAATTTATTTACAAGTAGCAAAAATGTAAAAAAATCCTGTTAACTATGATTCCGAACTTCTTGCAAAACATTCATACAACCATTTCAAACTAAATTGAGAACCACAGAAAAAGATGACCATCTTAACAACAGGTCCGTCCTATATTACAGTATATGTAAATGTGTAATCTTGCCATGGCACCTCTGCCAAATGACTTCTCTTTGATTATACGCATCCTAAAATAAAATAGCAGATCTAAATTAGTAAAATTCACTGGAAATACAGTGAACGTTGTGCCATTTGACCTGCCGAGTGAGAACGCGAACATAGTTGTCTTTTCCACCAGGCTGCTTCCTCCTAATGCGCTAAATGTTTTGGCTAGCACAAAATGTCACCCTTCCCGCCGAGAGGACTGGCATTTGAAGTTGGTTTTGTAAACCCTCCGGCCAGATCGCTGAAGGCAGAACAGCCGCTACATCACCCTTCCCGCCGAGAGGACTGGCATTTGAAGTTGGTTTTGTAGACCCTCCGGCCAGATCGCTGAAGGCAGAACAGCCGCTACGTATCCAAAGAGCATGAAAGAGGTGAATGTGTCTGAGAGGAGCATCAGTTGATAACACCAGAGAACGAATGCCACAGACCCACATCACTCAAAAGCAACGAGGACAGCTTGTTTCAGGGTCTGTTAAGTATGTCCACGCCAGTGGGGGATTCAAAGTAAAGCACAGTGCGAATGCCACAGACCCACATCACTCAAAAGCAACGAGGACAGCTTTTTTCAGGGTCTGTTAAGTATGTCCACGCCAGTGGGGGATTCAAAGTAAAGCACAGTACTCCCAGGCCTTTCAGTGTCTAATTCTGAGGCTGACAAAGGCCTTGATTGAAGCTAGAAGTCTCTGAGCTAAGCAGCCTGACAGGATAATAGGACATCTGGAACAGATGTTTACTCCCCCATTTGTAAAATGGTGTCGGCTATGGGTGAATTGTTATGCAAATGCACATGCAGACACACCCTCTCTTTTGCATAGACTCAGCTGCCAATTAAAAGTTAGATTTTTTTTAGTAACTTGTTTACTGATTAAAGATACTAAGAAGTGTTTGGGTGGTATGAGTAAAAATACAAATCAAATAAATTGAATCAAGTAAAGAGATTGCCCTTTGATGTTTTTCCAAAGTGATCTGCATTTTAAAAGTTATTTAAATAGCATCTGCTGTCATCGCAGCAATATTTCTAGCTTTTTAATGACAAATAATCAAATGACTGTCAATGGAAGTCAACACATGATAGCAGTCTTCTGATTTTCCCCTGCTTACCCAGTGTTTATGCGGTAATCAACACTCAGCCATCTGCGAATGTGCAATTAGCATAATTGGTGTACGTTACACGCTTAATGTAAAGCACATTTTTTACTGCCATTCTTCTCTCGGTGCATCTAATTGCAATTGAGTTTGGGTGGAAAAACATCGGGAGTCTCTGGGCATGTTAAAATGCGGATTAGCTGGCAATGGGCTGCACCGAGTCCAGGTGCGGAAGGGTCAAAGGTCAAGTGGCCTTGCTTTTATCTGACAAATAGTTTGGTAACACCTGGACGAAAGGCAAGAGTTTAAACGCATGAGTGAATGGGCATGACACTGCAGTCTCTTCCAGATGCTCAAATCCAGCATAAATTGGACTCCATTAGAATTAATAGCCTTTGCTGGATCTTAATTTACATATAAAGGCAAGACGACATCTGTCATAAGATATCTGGGAGAAGACGTTTCTAAACTGTCTCTAACATTGTCTACGACATTGGGCTGTATCTACAGCATTTGTTATAACAGGGGTTTTCAAAACTTTTTGATGCTAAGGATGCCCCCCTTGCAAGGGCAAAATATTCTAAAAGATAAAGGCAGCTATATATTATCATACACACATGATATAATAAAGACAATTGCGTTCTTTGCAAATTGACTTTTTTATTGTTACAGAACAATCTACTGAAGCATTATCTGAAAATTGACTTAGTATCTACATTAGAAGCGTATCTCTTTCCTATTAACTACTAAATGTTAGATACTGTATATAAACTTTAAGAGACATTTTTAACTCAGTTTAATTCAGATTTACTTACTACTTTTTTACAATAAACATACACTACCATATACATTTGGGGTCAGTATATTTTTTTTTATATTTTTTTTTTAGTTGTAATACTTTAATACTTTTATTCCTCAGCAAGGAAGCATTAAATTGATCAAAAGTGCCAGAAAATGCATTTATAATTTATGTAAATGCTGTCCTTTTGAACCTTCTATTCTTTAAAGAATTGTGGGGAAAAATTAATTGTAATAATATTCCACAGTATCCATGTTTACTATATTTTTGATGAAAGTAATGACTTGGTGAGCATAACTCTTTTCAAAATTATTTTAAAAATCTTACCACTCAAAACTGCTTGTGATACAAACCTCTTTCTGCAACAAGCAATAACAAAAATATCCCTACAAAAATAGCACCAAAACATGACAGCATGTTTTTTTTGTTTTTTTCTCACCTTGGGATAAAATATGCACAAAAAAAAGGCATTGTTGCCTGAAGTATAAATTGGGTAATTCCATTAAAGTGCGCTGCGTAGACACATGATAACGGATGGAGGACGACCCTACCCTGGGTCTGAACCTCACGTCACCTCCATATCACTCAGCCTCCCTGACAAATGGTGGCCGGTTAATAACTGAAACACATGGCTGCCGGCGTAGGTCAATAACGTCCTTCCCTTCATCGGCATGACTGAATTAACCGCCTCGCCCTGTAGTACTGCCATCTTTCTTCATGTGTAAATAGAGCTAGCATGTAGCTGCTGATTAGCTATAAAAGCCATTCTTATCTTAATAAATAAATGAATAAACAGCTGGAGTTAATGACGATTTTGCTCTGTTTGTGTTGTTGAGGGTTTAACGCAGACGAAAGCAAATAACCTAGCATGCTCTGTTTGTAGTATCCATCAAAGACCGAGATGGCTTGACAGTTTGACAACAACATAGAATGACTTGAAGGAGCACGAACCAACACTTGAAGGTCATTTCAGGGGTGTTTCACGAGGAGTAGACTTAATCCTATGAACTTCAAAGTTCAAATAGCAGTTGCACACTGTAAAAAAGGATTGGTTGAGGAAACGTTCACAAACCTAGTGCATTCAGATTTTTAGGTTCTCCCAACTATTGTGTAAAAAACATTTGGTCCCAATTTACACCTAATTAACAGCTTTTGTTTGTTTCTTCATTAAATACAGAATGCTTCATTCAGCCAATAATTGCAATAAGGCACTTACAGATTTCTTGTTTTGCAAATTTTAAATATTTTATAGAAAACTTAATGGGTGAATTTAACTGTTATCTCAACCCTCTACATTGCGAGTAAATCACTCGCATATGCGACTAAATCTTCACTCTGGGCGACTAAATGATGTCTAATATTAGCCTATGGCTAATAAATTCTTAGATTTTACTTGCCAGTGTGTGAGTTGGAGGCTGAGTATAAGTTTAGCACAGATATAGTTTCACTCGCCAAACACTCTGACTGAGCGCTTCAGAGTTTCGCTCGAACTATTCAGCAAATCAGTTCGAGCGAACGCACACAACCTGATTAATATTCATGAATCCAGACACTCGTTAATCCTTGGTGCGCTTTATATTGTTCTTATTAGTAGAATTCGTATAATATTATTATCTTATCAGTATTATTGTTAGTTTTTTGTTTTTTTTCAATTTTTTACAGGAACACTGAATGACCAAAAAAAGCACCAGCACCAGTCCTAAGTTCATGGTTATATATATATAAGTATAGTATTTCAGTCTGGCGAGTGAACAAAACAATTTACTAGCCAATGGCGATTCAATTGCCAAAGTGTCCGTAGAGGGTTGTATTTTGTCGTGCCCACCACTCGAATTAACGGTTACAATTTATTCATGCTGCAATGCATTCTGGGAACTCAAACCCTTAATATTTCTGCAATATTGTTCAATTTGAAATTGCTCAAACAACTACTGTGTTTGACTAGTTGGGACAATATTTGGGTAAATTCTATTGGAATAACAGGTTTTTATGTAGTTTCAAGTAGTTTACTTTTCCAAGTAACTTTTTCAAGTAATTTACTTTAAAAATGGTCCCATAAACTGGTGTGTAATTTAGCAGTCAACACAAGAGTTACATAAACACTGATTAAATCCCCTAAGCATCTGTGTAATGAGAAATAACCACCATTGATAATTTGTACATCCCCTAAATTTCCTTGCCGTTATTTTAGTAAATACTGAGATGAAATGGGGCAGAGATCAAACCACATTCCCCCCGAAAGCTTGTCTAGTCCTTTAATGTTGTGAAAATATTTACAAGGTTAAGTGAAACTAATTGAAAACCACCTACGTGAAAGGCTTTCTCAAGCCCAAACTCGGGATTAGGGGAAAATACTGTTTAAATTCCATATCAAAAGAATTACAACCCTTTACAATAACATATAAAAGACTTCCCTCTAAAGGTGTGCAAACACGCCTTTTGCATGCTAATATCACATAAGATAAAAGACGCTATATATCCACAAATTATTTATCCGCGGATATTTAATAGAATCTTTTGTGGAGATGTGCGCAGCGGGAGGTGTTCATTTTGAGACTGTTTAAAAACGCCATAATCCGCTGCGAACTAAAGGTGGCAGTGCTATTGTGTGACTGACAAATTTGTTTACAGGCATGCGCTAACCCAACAGATTAAAATACTATTGCGGGGAAGATAAGCACGCAGGCGTCTGACTGTCACAAACCTCCGCAACCCTGTCTTTAATGCAGGAGAAAAGAGTCAGATTGAACAATGGCTTTAAATCCATTCCACCCCTCCACAAGGCCTATCTGACATTGTTCTAGTGCGGCCCACACAATTTTCACATTTCAAAGTCAGTTTAATCAAGAGCTCAGGCAAAAGAGGATGGATCAGAGGGAAGAGAAGGTTTTTGCCATTCAAACGAACTCATGCAAATGATCACTCCAGTATGGAGTTTGTGTCAGGCTGGCTTTGGGTGAACCTTAATCAAACGAGGGATTTGATTTTGTTCTCTTGCTTGCCTCTTTCTTCTGTTTGGCACCAAGCCCACTCAGAGGAGAAAAAAATGCTCACACTTTAGTCTTACGCTACTGTCTTTGGGCAAAGCGTTGACATTATAAACTATTAGCAGAAGATCAGAACAGCCAGTTAAGGACAAGACACCTCAGGCCTGAAGTTTGAAATGTAGACTGAAGCTATTGGAAATGCCAGGTTAGATCATGAAGCAAAGCTATAACCACCATAAACATTATGAATGTTTACATGCAGCAATTTTAATCAATCAACATAATTCAAATCCAATTTCAGAGTTTGAAAGTTCTGTTTATATAACCAGTGCTGGGTAGATCACTTACTAGATTACTTATTGTAGTCTGTTATTGATTAAAAATTACATGTTGGAAATTGTAGTTTGTAATGTAATCTATTGTATTACACATATTAGGTAATGTATTCAGACTACATTTTGATTACCTTTAGATTACTTAACTCAGAAGAAAATGTATTCCATTCTTTGTTATCAAAATCATAAAATGTATTAAACATTACACTATACCAAAGTTCCCCAAACTGGGGTTCATGAATGAACTGCAATGGTTTGTGAGTTGATGCAAATCAACGCAAATAGAATAATGACATATAATAATATGTAATCATGTAATCTACATAAAGTAACTGTAGTCTGATTATTTGCATTTTTAATCTAGACATGTAGATTACATGTAATCAATTACTACCCAGCACTGTGCGTAAGACATGTGCACAGGGTATTTTTGAAAATAGTCAAATTTGAGTATTTTTTACAAGCTAAATTTATCCTATTGATTGGACTATTTCTACACCCTCCCTTTCAATCGGATACAATTTTTTAATTTGGATCAAGTTCAAACACAGTGATTGCAGTGTTTAAATTTACATTACATACATTTACATCAAGGTAGGGCTGGACAATAATTCAATATCAATATGTATCGCGATATATTTTTTTTCAATAACGGTCATATGATTTTTAAACACGATATTTCGATATACATTACCAGTTTCCCATACATTGATTTATTTGTGCCGTTTGACTTCGTTGAATAAACATGAGCACTGCACGTTTCAAAATCCTAACAGGGCGCGGGTGTTTTATATGAATGTATCTCTGAAGGGAACCGACCATCTTCAGAAAAGTTTCGATGGCATTTTCATTTGATCTGATAAAGTAGCGTTCATGAGCGGAGCTGCTTTGATTACAGCCATTACTGGAGAAACCGCTAGTTTTATCAGACAGGAGGTTACACACTGCATGACTTCACAATAGGAAGAATCGCCGACAGCTCTGTCTGGTCCGCAAACTACGTTTCACAACAAAACACACGCGAGAAGTGATAAGGAAATAACGCGAGAACAGACCGGAGTTCTCGCGAGCAAGACTGTAATTATTTTAAAAATATATATATAGAGTATATATATATATATATATATAGCGGAAAATATATATATAGCGTCGGCGACGCATCGGCGATTCCCTCAATCAAAAGTGATGATAAAGGCATTTATAATGTTACAAAAGATTTATATTTCAGATAAATAGTGTTCATATCGATATCGGAATTATATCGTATCGACCGAAATGAAGAAATATATCGTGATATAAATTTTGGCCATATCATCCAGCCCTACATCAAGGTGTTCCTATGATGGCAAATGGACCATCTATCCCAGGGTTGTCAAAACTCGGTCCTGGAGGGCCGGTGTCCAGAGCTTGATTAGCTGCTTCAGGTGTGTTTGATTAGGGTTGGAGCTAAACTCTGCAGGACACCGGCCCTCCAGGACTGAGTGTGGGCACCCCTGATCTATCCAATTACTAATGGATTATTTGGTTGCATGTATTGCAATATTTGATACTTGATGTTGCTCTGCTGCAATCCATTACACAACAATGTGTCTGTTGTTATGATGAAAAAAGTTTCAAATGTTACATTTTTGTAATAGGCTGCCTTAGCAGTATAACAGTGCTTATAATTTTCAAAATGATAGAGATGGCCAATCAAATCGAAGAAGTGTCCACCTTTTTCTGTTCACAGAACCCAAGCGCGAATTCCAGAACAAAGCTACGGTGTTAATGATGAAAGATGGTGAGGAAAGATATCTGACAATAGTTTTTTATGATAGAAATAGTTGGCAAATATGCATATACAGCCTTGTCACAAAGGCAATGCAGAAGCACTGGGATTTTTAAGTTGCTATCCAAGTAAACACAATAAGAACATATGCTACATGTACTGTGATACCTTCTTAAAAAGAAAACACAGAGTTAAGCTCACAGCAGCTTATTTGAAACATCTGGTTCTTCCAGCAAAACTATTTACTTCATATCGTTGAGGTAAAAAAAATGATTATTGGCAATTAAATGCCCATTAATTTTGCAAGCGCTGAATCCTGCCAGATGTTTTACATTAGAGAGAAAAATAGCCACTTCTATTTTTTTCATTTCATACTAGTCACCGGCATGATGGATCTTTTTCATACACATAAGCACAATTAAACACTGTGGACTTTTGTAATGTACCTGCATTTAAAGGGGCTAAACTGACAGTTGAGTATTGAGCACAGTTTGGGCTAAAGTAACTAAGTTCAAGTTTTCAACAGGACAGAGATATGATATGATTTATAAAAGGGCGCCTCAGACTTGATTAATTCGATGCCACTATGCTGCCCGTTGTCTGAAAATAAACTTGAGGCCTTTTGGAAATCGTTGCCCTATTTCTTCTTATTGATATATCTGTGGCACAATTGGAAAAATAGAATCTAGGTCTTATAAATTAAGAACTCCTTGCTAGGCCACATGAAAACTGAAAACACTCCAAAGACAACGGCTGACTCCTCAACCTAACATAATAAATGACTATCGGGCGCTATAACAATCTGCTCACTGCTTGCTCTGACCTCGACACAATGGCCCAGGGTTGCCCAGCTGTGGCCCTGCTGGAGTGCAGCAGCTGAAGTCAGTCTTACTGTCCTCTCCACCCTGACCTGACTGGCTCTGGCTCTGGCTCTGGCTCTTCCTCAGGCCAGCACTTTTTAATTCCCATAAGAAGCAGAGAAGCGCTGAGAGGCCGGGGCAAGCAGGAGTAAGCATCTATTGCACGTGTCAGGGCCAGAGAGCCCATACACTCCCTCAATGACCTCAATTAGAGCAGACTAAAGACTAAAACTAACTGCCCTGCTACATGCACATGGATACAAACTAGCAAGTTACATATTACACTGATGGCATCATTAAATACCAGGCCATTTTTACAATACCAAAGTTACCTGAGGAAATTAATGAGATTCATATTAAGTAATGATTGCTATGTCTCCTGAAAATATCAATTATAATATCACCGGAGCAATCACAATGACATATGTTTTATACAACGCAATAAACAAATAATATAGATTAACTTATATGTTTGACACAATGTTTCAGTTTGTTTTTGTAATTTTGCTCTGCCAAGAAAAATAAGTCCAAACAAAGCCAGTGTGTCTCCAAGAAGCACGTTTGGTTCCCGGGTGAGTGTATGTGAACGAATCGGTTGAGTGAATGATTCAGTGACTCACTCGCAAAGCACCTCATTGGTTTCAATCCTGAATGAATCAGTGTTTGAACGAATCGGTTGTGTGAGTGAATTACTGATGGACTCGATCATGAAGACAATCACTTACCGCTGCCTACTGGCATAACGATGTAGCTGCATTATAAATCTAGCATTTTGTAAAATACAATAAATCTGCATTTTGTGTCTTGTGAATGTATTTAATTTTTTTATGTATTATTATTATTATTATTATCTAAATCTTTGTCGTTACTTGTGCTTGATTTATATGAAATGTTGTTTGCTATGTTCTTTAAATTAAAAACAGCAACACACACACACACACACACACACACACACATATATATAAAATTTAAAAATGTATAATGTCACAAATTAAATTAAATTAAATTGTATAAAATAAATTAATAAAATTACATTTTAGCATGTAACTGTAAATTATGTCTTTCTTATTTGTTTATTACTATTATTTTAATTTTATTTATTTATTTATAAAGTTTCTTGGCCAATAAACTCGAGGACTGGAATTAACTATTGTAACCCTTAGTCAGTCTTAGACAATTTTTCAACTGAACAAGCGGTATGTTTGTTAAACAAGGTCTACACACATTATTTTACAGAGAGGATAAATAGATGCATTGTGGCTGACATTTTTCTAAAAATATTTACCACAATCAACAAAAAAGTTAATCACTTTTTTTTTTCCTCCCTGCATAAGCCACTGGGGATGTTCATGTATATTTGCGCTTTAGAGATCACAGCAGTCCTGCTCGCAAACAGGCGTAACAGGAATAACATCAAAACCCCTAAATCACTGCTTTGCTGTTATTTTGGGAGACCCAGCAGACCAGCACACCAATTGAAGCCTCATCAGCAGCCCTATCATCTCAGCTGCGGTGGTGGGTGGCCAGAGCAGATTTGTGAGGGTCATATGCCTAACTGCGACCTCCAGAAGCAACCAACAGGCCGGGCTTCTTTTAACTAATGCAATTAACCTTGCGGAGAGAAATAAAGAACGACAGGCAGAAACAGCAAAAAAGAGCAACAAAAAGAAAACGGCACAAAGCCGAAAAGCCACAGTATGATAAAGAGAGAGAGGGAGAAGAAGAGAGGGAGACTCCCAGAAAGAAAGGTAGAGGTGAGAAGCTTAACTCATAATGATAGGGGGAAGCGTGCCTGGGCTGAGGGGGCTCTCTTCTCTCGGCTGTCTCTTCTCATGGGAAGCAAAGGTTGGGAGCACTCGTCTCGTGGAGGAGGCAAGATGAAGGGCCAGTGTCAGGCTGGCTTTTAATGGTCAGAACTGTGGTTAGTTCTTCTGACTATGTCCTGTCCCCCGTGGCTCAGAGTCCACTCCATATAACTGGCCATAATTCACCTCGTTTGGCAGTTTGGGGTCTCCGAGGTGCAGGATAAAAAGTGCAGGGAGCAGTAATGGCACTGAGAACAGCTGAGGGCACATCTAGTGAGAGAAGAGCAGAAAACCGCACTCTGAGTGGAAACTTTAAACCAGTACATGCAGTAACAGGAACCAAATGCAGCAAAGCTTTTATTTGGATAGTTGTCACAAATAACACTGTGTTTCCATATAGAATAATCACAAAAATAAAAAAAAATTACAGTTACATAAAAAATATGTTATATAACTCTGGAACCTGCTCACACTGCAGTAGACTTCATTACTGTCAGTCACTTGACTGTTATTGCCAAGCATCTTGCACTGTCACTGCACTATTTTTCTCTTTACTGATTATATATGTATATATATGAGCAATATCACTCGAGTACGAGAGCGATACTGGCTATATATATATATATATTTCAACATTGAATTGTATATTTCTGTATTATTATATTTTATGAACATGTATTAAGTTGGTAAATGTTAAGTAATTTGTTTGTCTGTTGCTAATACCAAATGTAGGTGTCTTAGAACTGTGAAGAAGCATGAAAAAATAATTTCATTGAACTTGGTATACTCTGTCAGTAAAGCTAGAAGATGGCAACAATACAAATAATGAAACATGGCAAATAGATACACACATAAACAGTGAGAACAATAAAATAATAATGTTAAAAATAATAAAATAACATAGTCCAGCACTGCATATCTATTTTGAAGAATATTGATAACCAAACACTTGCTGGTAACTAGCCATTGATTTCCATGTTATGGAAATAAATAAATAAGGAAGTCAGTGGTTACCAGCAAATAATTGGTTAACAAAATTCTTTCAAATATCTTCTTTTGTGTTCAACAGGGGGGGAAAAAAAGAAAGAATAGAAATTAATACAGCTTTGGAACAACACGAGGGTGACTAAATTATTTATTTATTTATTTATGTTTGTTTGTTAGTTTGTTTATTTGGGGGGGGGGGTTAACTATCCCTTTAAAAATTGAATATGGGTTCAACAAAAAGTGAACATAATGAAAAAGCATGACTCGATTTCTTTATTTTAACAACCCACATGAATTTTCCAATGAAATCAGAGACAGTCTGTAACTGACATTTGTACATATGCCCTCTTTAACAAGGATGATTTTATGAATAACAACGATGCACATATATAACAGCAATATGCACAGTACCCATGTTACAGATGAGGTGCTCTGCTTTTATTTCCTAGCGCTGATAAGCATAAAGTGCCTGAAAAAAAGCGGTTAATGGTAATAGCTGACTGACTGCTGTGATTTGCTGATGGCATGGAGAGAGAGAAAATAAAAAGGGAGTGATAAAAAGAAGGGGAAGGGGGTTTGACATTTTCTGTTAGCTCTAACTGGGGCACAGAAGTGGCACTGCCATCAGAAGCTGGGAACCAGTTCTAGTCTGGGCATGTCAAATCTGGATCACTCAGGAAAAGACAGAGCCTTCTTACCCCCTATCCTGGGGCAAGTACGGACAACCCCGAACACTGTTGAGCACTCCTGCAGACTAATTAAAGCCTGCAAATCACAAACCTGCTCTCCCTTAGCATCATTCTTTAAGCAATTATTCATATCAATATGTACCTGGGGTTATAAAGACGGGTCAAACCAGCCCAAAAAGCATTGATTTAAAATTGGCTCACACATATTAGTTAAAGTGCAAATAATATTTGAACAGATGAAATAATTTAAAATAAACAATTTTTCACTATGAAAAATAAATATGTGCAGCAGGTATAATTCTTCCCCACTTAGTAACACACATATTCATTATCATTCATAAATTATGAACAAACTATTTATTATGAAGGGCCAAACAGTAAATAATTCTGAATAAAAATCCTGAATAGTCATAACTCTGTATAATCTTATATATATGATACGGTATACATGTAAATTATAAATATAATTGTATAATAATATATAGATGTAAACCTGATAAATAAACCATAGAATGTAAATCCTGAATAATATTTATATATTCAGAATTAAAATGTTATACTCAGGATTTACAAATAAATATTCAGCTTTCATATAATTATTACTTGTATGCTCCTTGTTAATATTTGGTTAACAATATATAATTAATGGTATTAACAAATGCTATTTTTTATATTTTTCTCAATTGCCGTACAGACCCAAAAATGTTTTGTACTGAACACACCGCAAAAAGGTTCGGTGTTCGGTGCTCAATCCATTAAGCTGCACTTTCAGCTTCGTGCAGCTAAAGCAGAAGACATGTTAGCACTGTGACGGTCTCAAGGGAGCGAGCGCCGAGGACAGTGTGGACTCTCTCAGATACCAATCACTGCACCCAGGGTCTTTGTCTTCACAGTAAAATCTCATTATCAGCCAGACCGGTACAATTTTCCACGCATATCTGCATATTGATTCCTACTACAGACGCCACTGACTAAAAAAGAGTGCGACGGCTGGGCTGCCAGGGCTGAATAAAACGAGTCGAGCTGATGATACGCCAGGGATGGGAAATCTGACAATAACAACCCTGAAAGTTTGATTTGACTGAAAGAGTGATCCACTTTGCCCAGAGTACAGTAATTTTGAGATTATGAGTTGCTCTATGATGGTTGTAGGACATATATGATGTGATGGGTAATTATGGCGTGTCGTGGGTCGGGCTCGTCAGCGGCAGCCAACGCAATCAGCTCAGTGCAGAAATAAATGGGTCAGGAGGAGAGCCGCTGATTAAAATCACATTGAATAGTGTGGGGTTTCCTTGCTGATTTCCACTGCTGGCCCTACATCTGTTCACCTATGAGGAGATACAGAAAAACAGAGATGGCAAGCAAACGTCTGTGGGGAAAGAACGCACACACGCGGCACGCACGAGCATGTCGATCCGCATTATCGCACACATCAATGGACCTGCTCCAATCCTGTTAAACAGACGAATACGAAATGTCTATGACACATATCAAAAGACTCTTATTTAAAACATACTCATTTCTGCTTCAGCATACTCACCCAAGCATAACTAAGTGCGCTGGGCCACAGGAGTCAATAAACCTGAGTGTGTGTGTGTGTGTGTGTGTGTGATTGTGTGATTGTGTTAACCTGTGCTGAATTGAATGGCAGGTGGGCTCAAAGGGCACAGTGTGCCTGCTGAGTGGGCAAGGAGAGTGCATGGAGCAGCTGCAGCCGGGCCCACATGGCCCTTAACAAACCCCTGGCTGTCAGAGTAAGAAGCTGTACTGAGGGTCAGCTCTACCAGCACATCACCAGCTAAAGAGGATGAAAGAAAAAGAAAAGAGTACATGTTTAAAAAATGACTGGCATGCTGTATTTTTTTATGCAAACAACACTGTAGTTCAGTTTTACATGTTTGGTAGTGCTGGTGTGGTCACTGACTTTCTGTTTTGAAGAAATACTCAAGAGGCTAAGAGGGAAGCTTATATAAGACTAATTAATACAATACAATACAATACAATATAATATAATATAATATAACACATATATATATATATATTAAAGTTACACAAACACATGCACACACGTGTGTAAATTAAAAAAATTAAACTAAATGTAAAATATTATAAAAATATATAAATATGTTTAGAAATTATATGATATGATATTATATGATATGATATTATATTATATTAATACAAGAAGAAGAATATTGTAAACTGCCCTTACCTAAGCATCCTAATTATTAAAACTACATTTAAATCTTAATGTGTTGTCCAGCAGGAAAGCAAACTGATTATATTGCAAAAGCTGTGTAAAGCTATCTATTTTATGCACATAAATATCATTGCATATCCCACTATAAACAAACACAGATAATGGCTGGTCAATAAAGAGATTATATTTCCCTCTTGTCCACAATCCAACACGAGACACTTAAAGTCACAGAAAAACAAGTCCCACTCTAGAGAAATAGTACCGGTGCCATTTAACAGCTACGTGAAATCAATATACTGTACAGCTAGAAATGGCGGGACAGAAGCATCATAGTAAACCAGTTATTGACGTGCTGCAGTAATTTACACTTGCCATTACAAGATGGATTGAGGCAATATTTATTTAGCCAGAAAGCTGGCAGCAGGGATATGGTACAGCAGCTGCCGCGGTTGCCAGATGCTTAAAATACACCCTCCGTCCATCAAAACCCCTCCCTTGATGATTTCCTCCTTGTTGCAACCTGACAACCTTAAAACAACTGTATAATTAGAGCGGCATCTGCCACGCTGCGTCTCTCTCTGGATCAATCAGGAAACCTCGGACCGAGTGAGACGACGCAAAATGACACACAGACACAATGAGAGGAACAACTGATCACAGCTCAGAAAATGGTGCTGCAGGTACAATAAAAAGAGAAGGCTGTGATTATTGCCTTCAACTAACCACAATGATATCTGTTTGTTGTCAGAAAATGTACTTGTGAAAGAGTTTGTTGTCACATCCATCCGAAATTAATCAACACAGCTCCCATCTGCTAGTTAAAATTTCAAAATTATCAACATTAGCACATCACAAGCCAGCGGCATGCAGTAAACTACCCAAAAAACTCATCCTGAGAGGAATGAAAGGCCTGTTCAATAAAACACAGTACAAAAGTTTAACACCAGGCACTCATCATATGCCTGCTATTAGCATTGCGTTCTGTATGGTTTTCCTCTAACCTCAGCAACCTCAGAGACACACACTCTTAATTAAAGACACGATGTAAAATGTCATGACAGATGACCCCCTCCAGACTAAAAGAAAGATGAGAGGAAAGGCTGAAGCGCTAGTTGAAGGTCTGGTACAGTATACAGTGTAGGCTATCACACAAATGGATTGCTATGAAGAGATTTTTACTAAGAATGAATTGCACCTACACAACATTAGCTTCTGCACAACGTTGATTGCACCAAGCTAATAGCACAAATAGAGCCTAATTTACATAGAAAGGGGGTGTATTTGCTCCAGAATGAATGGCACTGACTTAATTTACTGTAAATACTCACAGTGCAGTACTATATCAGTGTATTTAGCATCTGGTTAAACAGGATTGTGGTTGTTTAGTGCACTAGTGGTTTAGTGCTGAAATACAGTGCAAGAGTGGAGCAACTGCTAAGTGAATGAAGCTTTCCTATGCAATAAACAATTCTAGTTCATTTCATACTTTGATTTGTGTGTATGCGTATGTGTGTGAACTTGAAATGAGAAAGGTTCTCTGTTACCGAGAACAAGTCTGTGCTTGTTCAAATGTAATTAGCACTACACCGCTACATCTCATCTAAGCAGAATTATCACCTCCACGGTTAGTCCGTATCAGAGCTGTACTCATGATTCTCAATGCTGCTGGCTCTGTGAAGGGAAATGTATTTATTTGTTCTTTTACTGAAGCTATTTATGAAAGAATAGACAATAGTTATGGCAAAAAATCTGCATAACTCTATCAATGCAAATAAACATCAGTAATTCATTCCAAGTCAACAGAACTCACACAAAACATTTGGGGTGTTTGGTGTAAAATGTTCAATTACACACTCTGGATTTAAAAAGGATTCGGTTTGTCATGATTTATAGTTTTTTGTCTGGTAATGAGGTGATTGTGCACTTGTTTCCTGCTGTAAAACATGGAATAAAATGATTTTTGTTTTTATGAGCATCTGCATTTGAGGACAATAGATGTTCAGTAAATTACACACTCCCTCTGCTGGACAGAGATTAATATCTACACGCACAATCAGAACCACTGAGAGTAAAATGGACAGAATAAATCAAGAATAGCTCAATTACTTCGCATGTAACATAAAAAGGCCAAAAAGCGGAAGAAAAAAAAACTTTAAAGGCCAAAATATGTATTTCCTCCTATACATAGGCACTCTATACATACATATATATAGGACAAGAGGAAGAAGGGACAGGAGTATTGTTTCTGATATATTATGAAGAGCAATTTGGACTTCATTGCTTGTGACCTGGCAGAGTAAATAAAATTATAATTTATATATATATATATATTCAGAATTAAGGATTTTTAATTATTCAGATGTTTATATAATTATTTCCTCTTTAGCCCTTCATAATATACTGTTTCTAAATAACACAATACAAAAACAAAATTGATTACAAAAAAACAATTAGCACCGAAAATGTGTGTTACTAAGTGGAAATGAGAAAACAGTTCCTGCAGTTTTCTTTATTAGAAAAATATGTTTCCTCACATAGTGTCTACATGATTATTCTCAGGTTATCATACTGTACACAGAATGAGGTCTGCACAGCTACACGCTTATCTCTTAGATTCATACCCCGAGGTGCCAGCAGAGGTCTAAAACACCCTCACGTCTCAGCCAAACACCACGATCTATGTTAACCCAAAAAAATCAGCAAGCGATAGATCGAGAGCGCAAGAGAGAGAGGGAAAAAACACCCCGCAGTGAAGCACACGACTTAAATTAAAAGAGGGGTGGGGGCAGGCTTCAAGGTTAATTACTTCAAACTTCCCTGTTTGAATTAAAATCACTCACTCCATGCAGCACTAACATAGGAAGCATTCAAACCCACACGGCGCTCGGGATAATTCTTACGGTGCAGCACATTTTAACTCTTGACCCCCTGATAAGAGCAGCACGGGGATTTGCTGAATGTTCCATCACAGACAAGAGGAGTTAGATGACAAGTTTAGGGTGAACCGAAGTGCAAGCGCTCATAAAAGATCATTTGCACACCTGTGAAGTGCGATTACACGTCGACTAGTTATATTTTTAATTGATTTGAGACGTATTACGCCCTGTCTTTACATTGTAAGATGGTAGGAATTTATGTGAAAAAACACACACCTGCCTTTATTAATCTTAAGTGCCGGTAATAGTTCTAATGCGAGGATGATACAGTGTTCCTTTAGCATTAGTGAAAGAGTAGCGTTGGTAATCAGAGGCCAGGTTGGCTGGAATTCGATGGAACAGAATTCAGGAATAGATCGCTGGGGAAAGTTCAACGAGGAGGCATCATGGGTTCACAGGCAGTATCACAGAACACCCCTTCCACTCATCCTCCTCATCTTCCTCCTCCCTTTCTTTCTCCCTCCGGCTGGGACTGCCACAGAGGAGCAGAGATGCCCAGAGAGACGGAGAGTGAGGGAGTGAGGGGGCGAAAGGCAAGCCGAAACTTCAGTTTGATAAAGAGAGAGGGGAGAGAGGTAGAGAAAAACATTACACATCAGCAGAAAGGAGGAGGAGGAGGAGAGGAGGAAGGCACTCTTCAACTTTCCCTGCTGTTCCCAGCTGTGTTACAGCAGAGTGCTAGCCTTTGAAGAGCTGGTGGCAAAATACACACACACATGCATATTTTTCCCTCCAGATAACCAACCAACTGTTCCCTCACTGGCCTTTCCCTGACTCCCCCCACCCCCCTGGAAAAGATCACATCGTTTCTTTTTTGGCTTGTTTGGTTTTAAATAATAAATGATACCGTGCCTTATCCTGCCTATCTGCATATTATTAAATGTGGAGAAAAAACAGAAAGGCGCAGCACTTTCAAACACAGTACAACGTTGAGTTTCGGTCGCCCACACATGCTGTCTGGTGCACGGCTAGGTCAAAAAACAGCATTTGTAATTGGAAACTAAAATCTTAACAATATCAAGCTGTGATTCAGAGAAAGGCCTACGGTGAAAGGGGTTTTATGCAGTTTAATGTTTTTGTCGTCGAATTTCGGGCTGTAGCTGTGGTAAAAAAAGGAAAGAAAAAAAAAAAGTAGGTAGGGCCTCTAGTGCATTTTTGCAAAACTCCGAAAACGAACCTATACATACAATCCACTGCAGTTTCCAGTTGAAATTAACCTAGTCGCAGTACCAGCAACTTTTATACCTACTTACATAATTTATGATTACAAGATCAGGGCTCGTATTTATCAAGCTTCTCAAAGTGCCATTTTAGCCTTAAGTGCTGAGAATTCATTACATTTACCCCTACTTTCAAACTTAAGTATAAAAGCAAGTTATCACATTTCTTAAAGCTAAGAATCACTCTTACTCTCCCAGTTATTTAAGACAGCTCGAGAGGTCTCTCAAGTGGTTAGGAGTTGCCAGTAGGGGCTTGTGATGGCGCTGAGGAGACAGAGACGTGCGTGAATCTTTCAGGAGAGGAAGAATGTTCTTGAAATGTTTGACGACGAGCAGTTAATCAAACAGTTACATTTCCTCAGTTATTCAAACAGAAACAAGCAAAGAATATTTACATTACCAAAGAAATCTCTTACCCCTTATTTACACTGCACACGTCTGCGGTGCGTTACGGCTCCGACACGGCCACCGGAGCTGATCACGGCTACTCACCAGCCACGCTGCGGCAAGTTTCTAACTCTCTGTGCTGCATCACTAAAGATAGGCGCCTACATTTTTGATGGATAATAATGATAATAATTGTCTTGCTGTCGTCAAAGAAATCAGCAACAGGTGATATCTCTGACTATCGTCGATACACAATACTATCGTCTACCGGCACAACCCTAAATTGAAGGTTGTGATGACGATTCGTTTCCTTACCGTATTCTTTTGAAAATTCTTTATTGTCAAATGTGTGTTGAATGTAAACTCCTATTAGGAATTTAACCATTCAATGTGAATTTATCTGAGAATATTCTTAAATAAGGAAATCTATTCAGTGATTGGGCCATGTGTGTTTCGTCATCAAAAATCCCGTTTGTGGCACAGCAAAGTGTCGTGAATCAACTCTAAGACTGACACTTAAGATTTAGTCCTACACTTCGCTTAAATTACGACTGAGATGCTTGATAACTAACTTTTAAGCGCAGCTTTGAGCCAAGAAGTTTTTTACACTTAAGTCAAATCTTAGCAGCGTTCTTGAGAGTACTTGAAAACCTCTATTCTCAGAGGCTTGATAAATATGGGCCCAGATTATTAATTAATAAAGACAATACAGTTTTATAATCTTAAAATACTTTTACCACAGTTTGTGATTTGCTCTGGTAAACTACTACATTTTGGTATTTGTATCAAGTTATCTGCCCCATACGAATGGCTTGTCTGATGTAGTAAACTTGCTCAGTAGCTCACCTGGTACAGCATTGCACTGCAGAGCATTCAGATATTAGTCCCATAAAATACGAGTCACCATCAAAACAAGCTAAAATGGCACAATTGCTTCAGAAAATGTTTTTTTTTGTTACCACTATTGGTTAGGGTTTAGTGCAATTTCCAGACTGCAGCAACATCCAACATAAAAACAAAAAAAAACTTTTAGTGCCACATTCACACTCGTTTGTTCATCTGAAAATTGTCACTTATTGGACATTTCACTTTGAAAGTGTCGTGAAATGTGCAAGAAGCAAAATCATATAATTTCGCAGAAATGTCGCCACAGGCACGTTTTTCGAATGAGTCGGGGTCGATTTTTTTTCCCTTCAAACAGCTGTGAAAATAAGTTATCCAGATCTCAAACTCCATCAGTTAGCGCAAAACAGTGACTGAACGAAGAATGGAGAGAAAGAAAAACAGAAAGAGGGAGAAAGAGGTGTCAATTGCTAGCCATCAACTCATTTGATGTCCTCCCCGCACATCCAGAAGCGCTCACATGTGAAAAGTCGCCGTAACTTTCACCGGGGACATTTTTGACGAGCAGTGAGGAAAGAGTTTGACATATCCGGGCGACGTCAGGCCGTCTCTGGGCCATTTGGCATGCGGTGGGCGTCTGGCATGCTGAAGACTGCCTGTCAAACGCCTATGACTCCATAGAGTGGTGCGGGGACCCTACGGAGCGGCAGATGGGCCATTAAGGTAGTATTAATGTAGATGCCATGACTTTTCCCGCGCTGACTGGGACATGCTCTTTAGAACTGCGAGCAGCTGCTGCCATTTACTCCGACAGCTCCCCGCTAACTTTGGGCCAACTGGCAGAACCGGAGTTTTTGTACCCAAGTAAAGCTAGTTAGAAATTGCTTTCAGGGACGCTCCTGAACATAAATATGCTGTCAAAAAGATGTAAGCACACAATATTGTCTACTCGCATACATTATTGCTTTAATATGTCAGCTACACTGTAAAAAAATATCAGTAAAATTTACGGTAAAAAAACTGCAGCTGTGGTTGCCGGAATTTTACTGTAAAAAATACAGTAGCAACGTTTTAGGTTTTAACTTAAATTTACAGTTAAATACCGTAATTTCATTAACTGATATAATGTTAATATACCAACCTATTGAAGTACTGAAATCTGTTTTGTACCTTTGTAATAGACTGATAACCACCAAATGCAGGTGGTGATGATTATATCTTTCCTCTTTGCAATTTGCAGAATCAGAGACGTCTAAGCTGCACACTTTCATGGCTAGTTAGCAAAATAACCCATTCCAGATAAAGGAGAATATCAAAACAAATACATCCTCATCAAATATCACAAACAAATACCGAAGCACCTTCTATTTTCACATAAAAAAAATAAAAATAAATGTGGTCCGGACAGCTGGCTATGTTCAGATTTGTTTTGGGATTCGCATTTGGGTCACAATATAACTGCGCATCAGGAGAGTTAGCCAAACATGCTAACTCTGCTGCTAACACTTTGACAGAGTTTCATGTGTGCCTCTCATTTGCTCTCAGCCAAATGACTTGCAACTTTATTGCTGAAAATGCAGTGGAACTAATCCAGCTAATCGGCGCAGCTATATATATATATATATATATATAGTTTTATAATTATATTTTAATGTGTAATAATCATTTAAATATAACAAATTAAATACAAAATTTTATTCAAAGTTTAGTTTTATTATTATTATTATTATTATTATTACTGTCAAAATATACTATCACATAAATTATTATTTACTTAATTATTATTATGTATTCTATCTATTTGTTTTCTTTTTATTTATTATACAATTAACAAAAGCTAAAAAGGCCTCTAACACTAGCTTGCTCTATTCTTTTTCTTTATTCTTTTTCTTTATTTATTATATAATTGAAAAAAAAAACCTTGCTACTTGACTTCGTTAGGCTAACTGAGACTTGTTATAGCACTTGCATATCATTGCTTTTTTGTAGATTTTGATTGCTTCTATTGTCCTCATGTGTTAGTCGCTTTGGATAAAAGCATCTGCTAAATGACTAAATGTAAATGTAAATTATTATTATTAGAATGATATTAAAGATAAAAGAGAGCAGCAGACCCTATTAGGCTGCAATAATACTATAAGGCCGACTGCACTAATCCAATATTGTGTTACATCCATTTTTTTGATTGTTTTTGACCATTAAGATAAAACTGAGTACATTTAAATTAAGAAGATCATTTTCACCTAGAAGTGAACTTGAATGGACACCCTCCTCGCTGCTACTTTTACTTTTTTATTATTTATTTATTTTTTAATTGTAGTATCGACTTGGTACTTTTTTGACATCCCTATTGCCCATCACGTTGTACGTGGAGACCCATGCTAATGAAGCGTTAACTAAACAGGCCTTGTGATTGAAGGGTGGTCACGATGGGATTTGGCATCTCTGTAAGGACACTATGACAGACTGTCTTTGACTCGTACGCACCGCTACTCAATCAAGACCTCATATCCTGTTTGTGATCGGCGCAACACCAGAATGCTACTCGTTCTGCCATCCTTAAAGACAAATCTGATTGAGATCCCCTTGACGCGAGCCGTGAGGACACTCAAAGACGACAAGAAATCATCAATGTAGATTATTCACCCCCAGAAAAATATGGAGAAAAAAAAACTGATGAATAATTTTTATAGAAATAAGTGTGCATGGATTCATACAGCAGCACAAATCAATTAATCAATAAATGTATTATAATTTAGGCCATAAGAAAGGCAAATTATATCTGCATATTCTAATAAAAAACACATCTGCAATAAATACATAAAGTAAAAAACAGTTCACTAAACTACACGCTTCTAACAGAAATGAATATATAAATATCTACAATGAAGATATTTAAGGGCAAAAAAAAACACTTCTGAGGAACAGCCTATACTGATAGAAATAATTGTGCATGCATTCATACAGCAGCACAAATCAAACAATAAATGTACGGTATTATAACTTAAGCCACGAGAAAGGCTTCTAGCAAATAATATCTGCATATTCCACATAAAATGAAAAGCTTTAGACAGAGAAAAACTGAAAGGCCCATTGAAAAGTGGAATAAAACAGTTTGAACTGGGGCAAAAAGCCTCTAAAGGGATCTCCAATCTGCAAAAAAAGGGGATCCCAGTCTTTTTTTTACAAGGTGAGCATGACTGCTTGCCATGCAAATGCATTCAAAGTCGCTCTAATACCGTGCAGTTATTGTAGAGCAAATGAGCAAAGGCTTTACATTTGAGAGAACAGCACCTCCAATCACATGATGCAATATCCGCATGTGGGTGTTACAAATAGGTTATTTCAGCTTTTATATATTTACATATATTTTGCTACACAGCTGGAAGAATAGCAGCATTAGCTCGGCACTAGAAGCAGTCTGTTATTCGCTAACAAGACGATTAACATAAAAAGGGAATGGTAAATGTTATTTTCCAGCACCGCACGACAACAGAGATGCAGTAATCATATTATTATTTGTATTTATGTCGTGATTAACCAGACATAATGCTCGTACAGGCTGCATGTCTTACAATACCTCGGTTTTGCCACACTTCAAAAAATGTTTCATGCAAAGGAACAGCAGCGTTTAGGCAAATAAAGTATCGCTGTCGGATGCGATCAAGAGAGGATGACGGCTTAAAGAGTGGAACGGCGTGGAGAACAAGAGCAGAAATACATGAACATACTAGTCAATGTGTGATGCACACACTTATCACACAGGAGGAGAAAGAGTTGCTCCCTCCGCATTCAGCCACACATATATACACTCACACACACGAAGAGAGAGCTGGATAAGTGTGACTCGGAGCGTTTTGCTAATAACATGCAGAAACCAGAAGCTCCTCAGCCGAACAGATGAGAAAAGAAAGAGCCTCCTTCCTCAGAGGCCAGGCCAGACGCACACACACACACACACACACACACACACAAACCATCAACACACAAGAGACAAAGACTGAAAGAAGAGCTGCAACACAAGCACACATCACACACACTACATACAGTAAACTCCAAACAGACGTTTAGAATATCAGTGTCATATGAGCAACAAACCACACACACCGATGTGTGATTGGCCTTCCCGCTTAGAAAAAAAAACACATTGACAAAAAAAATAAAAAATTCCGTCATCCAAGCATGACATGTCGGAGACAATTCCGACTTAATGAGCGTTTTGGCAGCTTCTGTCGAATGCAGACAGTGATTAACCAAACACTTCTGAGTACAAGGCACAGTGGTGCTCAAAGAAAACAGTGATGATCTCCACTTAATCGCCGCCAAGCCCAGAGCATCTGCCCGGCCAGCGCCGCACACCCGTTCTGATAGGCTGTCATATCTCCCCAGAGTCTGACGGCCATATGCTCGGGCTCTGCCGCTCACGCCCGAGGAAGTTCGCTTTCTGACAAAGCGTCGGTGTAAATATGACATTCAAACAAGTGTGCCTATTCAGCCAGAACCAAGTAAGCCAGTGAGAGACAGGAGAGAAGTGGGGAGAATGTGTGTACGTGCTACGAGTTTGTGTGGGACTCGGTGTGCTTGTAGCATGGATGATTTCCTCACATTTGGGAACAATTTTCACAATTTTATTTTTGGCCTTTTTACTTTTTTATAATAGGGAGATGGAGAAGCAGGGGGAATGGGAACGAGATCAGGATTGGGAAATCACACAAGACAGACTCGAAGTCACGTTGCTTGCATAAGAGCCACCACACACCGCATAGCGGACCACGTTTCTGACACTTTTTTTGTTGGAAAATGCAGAAGGGACGTGTGTGTGTGTGTGTGTGTGTGTGTGTGTGTGTGTATGTATTTACAGCTCCCTTGTCCTTAGAAAATGCACACAATCATTTATACGCAATACACAGTATTGAGGATCCTACTCCCTTAAAATTACACTGCAAGGCCTACTATTTTAAACCAAGCTACAAGCAGCTCATGATGTCCAGTAATTTATCAAATGCACATTCAAACCTAAATAAATAAAACCAGCAAGTTATATTAATTGCAAGTTATATTAATTGACTTCACTTAATATATGTAGGGGAAGCAGGAGCTATTACGACCAACATTCAAATATATTCATATATATATATATATATATATATATATATATATATACA
>NW_015546072.1:72244-82615 GCF_001515605.1 Sinocyclocheilus anshuiensis | reverse complement strand
AATTTACTATGTTTTTATAATTTGTTATATTTATTAGGGTGTTTTATATAATAAAAACAGTAAGGTAAATTTAGAAATCAAAAACTAAATTGAATTTTTCATATTCAATGAGGATCTCTGTTTGAGTGACAGCATTACATTAAAAAAAGGTCAATTTACACTAAATTCATTCATTAATAAAGCTATAAAATCACCAAAATTTCCATTTCTGATTTAACCGCAAACTACAAAAAAGGAAGATTTTTCGAAATGGTTAATTTACATGAATATGAACTGTCAACATTTTGATTGTTGCATCATTTATATACACACACATACACACTACGCCGTTGTTGACAAAAAGAGAATTTTTGAAGCAGCTGCTGAATAATGTTAGTAGTGTCACTATATTGAATTACTCTGCTAAAATACAAAACACACACTAACATCTGCATACATTTCATGTCCTCCAAGCACATACCTACCTTCTCATACCCTTTCTGCACCTCCACGTTGCCTCTAACAAAGCCTCTCTACATAAACGTCCCTATCAAATACCGTCCGGTGTCCAAACGTGAGAAGTGGCCCCTTGTCACCCCCTTTCCCTATACAGCCCCACCTCAGACTGCAGAGAATTGATCCAGAGAGCCATTGTTCTAGCCACTAGATTACCTTTCATGTCCATTCACAAACCAATGTGCCTCTTGAGTATGATATCAAAATAATGTCGATCAATCCATTTAATAGTAAGACTTATAATGGGCTACTGTTGCAGCTGAAACACTAGCGGCGACGCCGAACAATAGCCAAACAGGTGTGAGAGGAAACCGAAGTGCAGGGTTACACCTTATCAGGCTTTAGATAAAGAGGATACAGTTATAGAAGCTAGAGTTACTACAGTCTCACTGACCGGTTACTGTAGTACAGAGAGCCAGTCCTCTGGACTAACAAGCATTCTCACAACAAGGAACAGTATCATGTATTGAGCCTGAGGGACGGCCTAAGGAAATTGAGCAAAGACCAAAGAAACAAAGAGTGCCGTGGAAAGGAGTTTGATGCTTGTCAGAGGCAGGGCAGGACGAGAGGCCTTGGGTAATGCTAGATTGACAAGAGAGGGGTGAGCTAGGATCAACAAGACACCCAAACCCACCCAAACACACTCACAGTCACACACATATCTGGGCAGACGGCCATATGTGTGAGAGTGTGTGACAGGATGATGGACGTGGGGGGGGTGAGGAGATGCACGCATACGCACTCGGTGGATCACACAGGGAAACTTGTCAATGTCAGTGAAGATGAAAGAAGCCCACGGTTACATATAATGCAAACACACACGTACGCACAGACGCAAGGGTCCCTTCCCAGGCTGCAGTCAGGTGTTTTAGACTGGAGCGTTCAGCCAGGTGGTCATACAGGGAAAGTCTCAAAAGAGAAAGAGAAATGAGGGGAGAACTCACTAAACAGCCACAAGTTAAGACGCTGTCATTCTTTTCAGTGCAAACATATCTCCTTTTTATTCGAATGATAGATTGTGACTTTACGAAACTAGTGGATGTGAACTGAATTTGTTCAAAAGAGATGTTTGAGTGTGTTTTCCATTGATTATGGCAGCAGTATTTGAGTTAGAAAACAGGATGCAGGATTCTAATACAAATTTGATTGCAAGTATGAGTAAAATTAGTAAAAAAAATAAATTAAAAAAAAATTGTAAAAAAGTGAAATTCAATAATGTTTAAAAAATGTAAAAGCCTTGCTGTTTTAAGGTGTGTAGGTCTTACAGATAGATAGATAGATAGATAGATAGATAGATATATTCGAATGATAGATTGTGACTTTACGAAACTAGTGGATGTGAACTGAATTTGTTCAAAAGAGATGTTTGAGTGTGTTTTCCATTGATTATGGCAGCAGTATTTGAGTTAGAAAACAGGATGCAGGATTCTAATACAAATTTGATTGCAAGTATGAGTAAAATTAGTAAAAAAAATAAATAAAAAAAAAATTGTAAAAAAGTGAAATTCAATAATGTTTAAAAAATTTAAAAGCCTTGCTGTTTTAAGGTGTGTAGGTCTTACAGATAGATAGATAGATAGATAGATAGATAGATTGATTGATTCTCATGTATTGAAATAGAGCAAATTCTTCATTTTTGGTCATATTTGTGGCATTATTTGCATGATTCCTTATAAGAGAATCAGGTAAAACAGCACAGAATGCATGTGCACATGAACAATGCTATAATTCCTAAATTCCCCCTGGAAAGAGAAGAAGAGTATTCGATATTGAACAAGCTCTTAGCATGCGGGAAGTTTCTGCCCTTTCAGGAATCACAGCTGCATCTGCTATCCAAGCACAGATTTATTTCAGCCTTATGTTCACAGACAAAATGTTCTAATCTATGCTGTCAAAGACACTGAACTGAGAGAAGAGAAGTATTGTGTGAGCTGCACAACGCCTATATTGAGAATCACACTTTTGACTTGCTGTTCTCAAGGTCTCTATATCATGTGTGTAGGATTCATATGGGAATCATACATGTATATAGTTCAAGTGCAACACTCATATAATGCAAACACAGTAAATGGAATAGAAAAACATGAACTGCCAAGTGAAATGTTACTCAGAGGGTAGCAGAACAGACTCAGGGGAGCAAATAAGTAGTATTATCTCTCTCTCTCTCTCTCTCTCTCTCTCTCTCTCTCTCTCTCTCTCTCTCTGTGTGTGTGTGTGTGTGTGTGTGTGTGTGTGTGTGTGTGTGTGTGTGTGTGTGTGTGTGTGTGTGTGTGATATGCAGTTTAGAACGACTGAGTAGTCAAGAGGCCCTTACATACAGTGGAGTCATTTTATCAGCAGCATCTATACACGTTAAGAGGCTCTTTTAGATGGCCACTTCAGCCAGGTGTGTGTAAGTAGAAAGGATATCCAATAAAACGAGTGGGCAATATTGAGTTCAAGCAAGTGGTCCACTTCACATGAGGGTATCCTCAACTTATCCAACACCTCATTTTGGCTTTGTTTTTTGCCATCTGACAGCCAGGGCCGTTTGAGGTGGCAATATCCACACAACCACATACAGTCTCGAGAAATGCAATGGAGATTAATCTGTCACTCCAACTGCCCCAATGATTTTGACACACCGAAAAATGAATGAGTAATGATAGCTTCTCTATTAAAGCTGCAATACAGAACTTGGGCCTCTCTTCTCTACTGCTTTTCTGATTGGATGAATATGATGGTTGGATGTATCTACATATGGTTTCCTACAATAGTTTTTATTTGATAAGTAAGAAGCATATCTTCCACATCGTATGGTAGCCATAACTATTTTTTTTTTCACTTAGATATAACGCAAACTTTAAAGGAAAAATGACATATCCCAGAAACTGCGTGCCATGTATGACTTCTAAAAATATAAAAATATTATAAAATCTAATATATACACTACTGACCCAATAGATTGGGGTCAGTATTTTTTTTTTAATGACTACTTCATTAAATTAATCATTTTACTCAGCAAAGATGCATTAAACTGATCAATGGACAGAACAGGCATTTACAATTTTACAAAAGATTTATTTTTCAAATAAGTGCTGTTCTTTTCAACTTTCTACTTATCAAATAATCCAGAAAAAAATGCATCCTATTTTCTACAAAAATATTAATCAGTACAACTTTTTTAAACTTTGATAATAAGAAGAAAAGTTACTTGAGCATCAAATCAGCATACTAGAATGAATTCTGAAGGATCATCTGACACTGAAAACTGGAGTAATGACTGTTAAAAATTCAATTTTGCCATCACAGGAATAAAGTATAGTTTAAATTATTATTTTTTTTAAATAAAGAAACAATAATAAAATTGTAATAATATGTCAGTATTATTTTTACTGTATTTTATTTAAAAGAATTGCAGCCTTGGTGAACATAAGAGACACCATCTGACAGCCAGGGCCGTTTGAGGTGGCAATATCCACACAACCACATACAGTCTCGAGAAATGCAATGGAGATTAATCTGTCACTCCAACTGCCCCAATGATTTTGACACACCGAAAAATGAATGAGTAATGATAGCTTCTCTATTAAAGCTGCAATACAGAACTTGGGCCTCTCTTCTCTACTGCTTTTCTGATTGGATGAATATGATGGTTGGATGTATCTACATATGGTTTCCTACAATAGTTTTTATTTGATAAGTAAGAAGCATATCTTCCACATCGTATGGTAGCCATAACTATTTTTTTTTTCACTTAGATATAACGCAAACTTTAAAGGAAAAATGACATATCCCAGAAACTGCGTGCCATGTATGACTTCTAAAAATATAAAAATATTTTAAAATCGAATATATACACTACTGACCCAATAGATTGGGGTCAGTATTTTTTTTTTAATGACTACTTCATTAAATTAATCATTTTACTCAGCAAAGATGCATTAAACTGATCAATGGACAGAACAGGCATTTACAATTTTACAAAAGATTTATTTTTCAAATAAGTGCTGTTCTTTTCAACTTTCTACTTATCAAATAATCCAGAAAAAAATGCATCCTATTTTCTACAAAAATATTAATCAGTACAACTTTTTTAAACTTTGATAATAAGAAGAAAAGTTACTTGAGCATCAAATCAGCATACTAGAATGAATTCTGAAGGATCATCTGACACTGAAAACTGGAGTAATGACTGTTAAAAATTCAATTTTGCCATCACAGGAATAAAGTATAGTTTAAATTATTTTTTTTTTAAATAAAGAAACAATAATAAAATTGTAATAATATGTCAGTATTATTTTTACTGTATTTTATTTAAAAAGAGTCATTTTATCAGCAGCATCTATACACGTTAAGAGGCTCTTTTAGATGGCCACTTCAGCCAGGTGTGTGTAAGTAGAAAGGATATCCAATAAAACGAGTGGGCAATATTGAGTTCAAGCAAGTGGTCCACTTCACATGAGGGTATCCTCAACTTATCCAACACCTCATTTTGGCTTTGTTTTTTGCCATCTGACAGCCAGGGCCGTTTGAGGTGGCAATATCCACACAACCACATACAGTCTCGAGAAATGCAATGGAGATTAATCTGTCACTCCAACTGCCCCAATGATTTTGACACACCGAAAAATGAATGAGTAATGATAGCTTCTCTATTAAAGCTGCAATACAGAACTTGGGCCTCTCTTCTCTACTGCTTTTCTGATTGGATGAATATGATGGTTGGATGTATCTACATATGGTTTCCTACAATAGTTTTTATTTGATAAGTAAGAAGCATATCTTCCACATCGTATGGTAGCCATAACTATTTTTTTTTTCACTTAGATATAACGCAAACTTTAAAGGAAAAATGACATATCCCAGAAACTGCGTGCCATGTATGACTTCTAAAAATATAAAAATATTTTAAAATCGAATATATACACTACTGACCCAATAGATTGGGGTCAGTATTTTTTTTTTAATGACTACTTCATTAAATTAATCATTTTACTCAGCAAAGATGCATTAAATTGATCAACGGACAGAACAGGCATTTACAATTTTACAAAAGATTTATTTTTCAAATAAGTGCTGTTCTTTTCAACTTTCTACTTATCAAATAATCCAGAAAAAAATGCATCCTATTTTCTACAAAAATATTAATCAGTACAACTTTTTTAAACTTTGATAATAAGAAGAAAAGTTACTTGAGCATCAAATCAGCATACTAGAATGAATTCTGAAGGATCATCTGACACTGAAAACTGGAGTAATGACTGTTAAAAATTCAATTTTGCCATCACAGGAATAAAGTATAGTTTAAATTATTTTTTTTTTAAATAAAGAAACAATAATAAAATTGTAATAATATGTCAGTATTATTTTTACTGTATTTTATTTAAAAGAATTGCAGCCTTGGTGAACATAAGAGACATCTTCAAGAATATTAAAAAAGAAAATCTTTCCGACCTCAAATTTTTGAATGGTAGTGTATATAAAATATATTTGAAAACAGATTTCATGTACCCAATCAATAATGGAATTTTGTTCATTTTCATAAAAAAAAAAAATAAATAAAATAAATGATTATGTATTGCACTTTTAAAAAGCTTCTGACACCAGGCTCATGGAGGCTCATGAAAACTGAAAGAAAGAGGAAAGTAATGCTAAAGCTGACTGACTGCATTATTTTTCAGTTATAAACATAAAAAAAATAGAGAGCTTAGTGTAACATTACAATAATTATTTATGAAATACTAATGAACACCATTTGCCCACGCAGCCACTGCCTAAAGCAGACCGGCACTAACTGTACGATATTGTTTATCCCTCGTTCGCAGATACATTTCTTTCCTCACTGTTTATTTCATATCTCTGAAGTATTCCCAAAATGAGGCACCTGCGTGCACTGCCACCCGTCTCCTTGTTTTCTCTGTGTCTGGAAAATAACAAATCAGCGTCTCGCATTATTTCCGGCGTGGTGGGGAACGAAAGGTCCTTGCCCCGTGCGCTCTCCCCTGAGCGCATATTGATTGCAACAATGCCTCAGCTCCGACAATACCGCCAAGGGGTCAACACCATTTCCATTTGAAAGTTTGCGAGTTTCAATTCACAGCATTTTCCCTTCTCACTGTCTTTTCCTTACGCTAACGCCCCCCTCTGTCCCTCCCCACCCACCCTCATCCGTCCTCGGCTGCTGATAAACACCAAGTATTTTCAATGTCTAAGGGTTTGTTGTGCAACTCAAACCGCTCACCCTTGGCTCTGTAAGTGGGTGTTGCAGTGCCTATAGGAGGCAGGGTTCTCATACACCGCTAGAGAACGTTAACCTGCATAACTGGGTCAAAATGGCACTGCAGGAGTGAAGAGTTACTTTTGTACTATGTGCGCATGTGTGACTGACTGTGTGTTTGTGTATGGTTTGGAGTGCCTCGGGTCTTGTGAATCACATTTTCTGATGCTTTAGGATGGCATTATATACTGTATAGCGAGGGGAAAAACTTACCAGACGAAAACAATGTCTGAGTGTCATCCACTTATTCTCAGGGCATGGCTGTCTCACAGGAGGAAATGAAGCTTGGCATGCTGAAGTGAGAGAGAGAATGTTAAATGAGCCAGTGTCTACTTTCTTTGTGTTAAGTTACAGAAAAGTTGGTAAAAGTTGACTGCATTTTTGACAAAGTCAAATGATTTAATGATGTCATGTATCTGAAATATTAGGGGCAACAAATAAATAAATAAATACATTTTCAGTTTGATGTCCGTGCAGTCAAACAGACAGACAGATAAATATGGTTGGATGGATGGACAGACGGATGGATGGATGGATCAATGGACAATAGATCTGTACATAGAACGATAGAACGATAGATAGATAGATAGATAGATAGATAGATAGATAGATAGATAGATAGATAGATAGATAGATAGATAGATAGATAGATAGATAGATAGATAGATAGATAGATAGATAGATAGATAGATAGATAGATAGATAGATAGATAGATAGATAGATAGATAGATAGATAGATAGATAGATAGATAGATAGATAGATAGATAGATAGATAGATAGATAGATAGATAGATAGATAGATAGATAGATGGATGGGCGGACGGACGGACGGATGGATGGATGGATGGATGACGGATCAATAGTCAATAGATTTATACATATAACGATTGATAGACAGATAGAACAATAGATAGATAGATAGATAGATAGATAGATAGATAGATAGATAGATAGATAGATAGATAGATAGATAGATTTCTGTATTATTTTTATCATTAAGAATCTTATTTGTACATTATTTTTTATGTCTGCTCAGCTGGCCATGTAAGCCCATTTCCATCCTTCAGCCTTTATAAATTTTGATTAATACCAACCGGGTTTGGAGTCCAGGGCCTGAGGTCCCTTCTGTATACCCCCAGAAATAATGAGCCTTCAAGAATAAAGAATATGCTTGGAAGGGATAAATGTACATATTTTGACGTCGCCATCCACCATATTCAAATGAAATGAGGAGGTGAGGTGCCTTTCGCTGATTAAATTTGTTCTAGACTATGGTACTCTGCTCTCCATTCGTATTTAACTGTCAAGAGCTCTTTCCCGCATTCGGAGGTGCCACCAGCCCTTTTGCATATGTTTTCTATAAATACAGACATTGCGCTGCAGTTCGGCTGCCATGTCACTAGCACAGAGTCCAAAGCCTTCTTGGATTGTTAGAATCTCTGAGGCTCCAGCCAATCACGTTGGACTTGAGAGCGTCCATACAGATACAGGGTAAGCCCAGTCTCTTGTTCAGAGCAGAGAGTATAATTTACTTAAGATTGTCAGGGGAGAAAAATCTTAAAGCAAATGCGAAGTAATAAATTGTAGCACATGCTGCATATGTTTGACCCGCGACCCCTGGCATTTGGAGGGAGCTCTGAACTCAGGAATTCCTCTGACAAGTAATGGCAAACGAAAGAAAAAAATACTACAGCACAAAAATGGAAAGGGGGAGCAAAAGTGAAAAAGAGAAAGACAAAAAAGCAAGGAGAACAAGAAGTTCAAGAAAATGAGGCCTTTGCAGTATCACTCGTTTACAATCTAAGAACACACGTTTTACAAGCTATGCAAATTATGAAAGTGTTACAAGGCTCAGTTGTTTTATACTGTAATCCATACCATTATTTAAATTGTTAAATTACTGAAAAAGTATTTAGCACTTCTGCAACATGAATTTGATAGGGCACCCGTGTGAACTTTTGGAAAACTGAGGAAAAGTGACTTCATGTATCCTTATGAAAATGTAAAGGTATCATAATTTGTTTGTAAATGACACTTGGTTTGGTATTTTATATGTAATTACATACATGTGTCTACTATATGTAATTTATGATGATGAACAACCATGTTCTCTTTTTACTTCACTTTTTACATTTTATTTAGATGCATTCCCTTAGGAGGGTGATAGTAAGTTGCCCAGGGTATGTGTCAAAAAAGTGACTTTCATCTGGTAGCACAGATGAACACATCTGATGACTAAAACAGTGCTTGAAACAGCTTGTATGAACTGCTTGAATGCAACCATGCTTACAGAAAACTTTTGACAGTGAGCAAATGTAAAATATTTACACATGAATAAATCAGCTTTACTCGAGATGAACGGCAATTAAGCAAATCAGCAGCCATAACGTAAAGTTAAAATGCTCTTGTAAACAGTCTCTTCATCAAAAACATGCTTTAAAACAGTCATAAGGACATGATTTTGCATGTATAATGTGTCTTGGTGAAATGAAAACATTTCAGTTTTCTATTTGCTTGATCCCCAATAGTAAAGTAGCTCTTAAAAACACGCAACACAATCACTGTTGACTCACACGCCACCCACAAGACCAGGCAATAAAGTTTAAATGGCAAGAGTATGCGCCGCAGTGAGAAATACCACCTCTAATGTGTGCAAGATGAGATTTTAAGTGCTCCTGGAGAAATGTGTGTGGTAATAATTCACAAAAAATTATATCCCTAAGCCTAGCACAAAACATAACTCATTTGACCACACTTATTATAGACTACCACTAATTGCTCTTCACTTCTGAACTTTGTGACACACAGACATACAGGAATGAAAAAAAAAACTTTACAGTTTATTAATTGTGTCCTCTTATATGTTTACAATTCCAGCATTCAACAAATATCACTATATCATGTTTACACATTAAGTAATAAGTAATATGCTTAGGAGTTTCAATATTTATTTACACATCATGTACTGTGTATTATTGGTATTACTGTATATATATATATATATATATATATATATACTGTATGTACATATATACAGTATATATATAGACAGACACACACACACACACACATACACGTGCACGCATAAATAAACATATTGGATGTAAACATAGATTTGATTTCTGAAATAACACTGAAGACAATGGCTGTTAAAAATTCAGCTTTACCAGTACTAAAATAAATGACATTTAAAAATAAAAAATGAATAAATCATTTCAATGTTAAAGTTAACATTTCACACGATTATGGTTTTTCCTTGTATTTTTGACAAATAAATGCAGCTTTGGTGAGCATAAAAGACATCTTTCAAAAACATTTCCGGTAACACTTAATTTTAAGGTGTCCTTGTTACACGTTACATGTACTTACTATTATAATAACAATTAAGTATGCATTATTACATGCAAGTAACCCTAAGACAAACCCTAATCCTAACCCTAACCAAATAGTAAGTACATGTAGTTTTCCATCATTCATGTATCATTTATTTACAGCAAATATGCCAAGTGAATTAAATAATTTCAATAAATCAATCTAATCAATCTTAAAGGGGTCATATGATACGATTTCAAGTTTTCCTTTCTCTTTGGAGTGTTACAAGCTCTTGGTGCATAA
>NW_015546072.1:54018-68794 GCF_001515605.1 Sinocyclocheilus anshuiensis | reverse complement strand
ATGTCAACATATTCTGTTACACCAAATACACCAAATAATGATCTTTAAAATAGCATCATATGACCCCTTTAATCTAAACATTGTGGCTGTTACCTTTAAAATCAAACTGTGTCTGTAATGGCATGTAATAATCTCTAGGTGTATAATACGATTTTATAAAATATTTCAAATGGTAAATATAAAACAGATTGAAAAACAACATACAAATTTACTCTACAGATTATTCATTGCCCCCACATTTTAAATACAGAATTTTTGCCACTTTCATCGCATTTTTACACAGTACCCTGGTTAGTTTAATTTCTGAATGTATTTCATGAAGTTTTTGTGCTGAATTACTAAAGGTATTTTTTTTTCTGCTTGGTTGGCCTGCTGAACAACACCGTGTGTGTCTTTAAAGAGTGGCAGATGTTCTAGGGAGGGTGGCAGCAGATGTGTGTATGTGAGTGTGTGTCATTCTGACACTCTGGACTGATGACTGGGGTTGGGGCTGCCAGTCTGGGTGTTTGCCCCGCTGATTCACCCCGCAGTGCGGCTCCATCGGCCTCTCCAGCCCCCTACTATCCAGGTCCCCATAAAAATAGTCCATTCCATTACTCTTGAGCTTCCCCAGAGGCCGCAAGGTCTCCGGCATCATTACCGCGTCTCAGACTCCTTGGACTCGGACTCCTTCCGTACGCGTGCCCAATAGCACCACCCCATCTCCATTCTGCTAATTATAGGTCAAACATAGCTTTTTGCAAATCACAAATCCTTTGTTTAATTCCTGAATGAAAAGATAATGTGCGACGAGAGGAGATGAAAAACGGTGGGAAAATGTGAACTGGGGAAATTTTTCAATTATGAAAGCGAGCTAATTTGGTATGACCAGCGAGTGTCATACACGCTGACAGTGCTCCATTATGCAGTCATTTGGGTTCTTTTAAATTAGTTATGTTAATGTCCTGCACGGGAATGTAACACTTGGATGGGACAAGATTCCAGCAATTAATTTCTACAGTCAACCGAGAGACAAGCAAATTTATTTCCCCCCCTCTCGGGGAACGGGAGGCAGAGGGTGCGAGGGTGGGGAGCGTGCCGAACAAGCACAACACCGTGGCCTAAATAAAGCCCAAACAATGGGCGCCAGTGCCTCCTCATTCATTCCATTGACAGTGTTTTGCAGCTTAAACCTGTTTTATTAATTATGTTTGACATTTCCATAATTAGTTTCATTTACACAAAATCAATCCCTGCCGCCACCCGGTCTCATTTATCATTTGAAAAAATTTGCATAGCCAGTGCTGACTTTTTCTACTTAATTATACATTAAAAGTGTCAAGTGCGCTTGCTGCCTGGCATTATCTGCTGCAGAAAGGGTTGTGGCTGGACGGCGTTGACATTAATCATAGCTAGCCTGCGAGTAGAGCCGGACGCTCGCGGGGAAAAGGGGGTGGGGGGCAGAGGGCCTCGTTTCGGGAGCTCCTGACCTGCTGAATGCCAGAAAAGAAACTATGACCTCCAGCCCTAAACAGCCACTGTTTGTTTACTGTCCAAGAGCTGAGTGAGTAAATGAACACGATTTTTTAGTGTGTGTTACTTGGGGCTGGTGACTTCAGTTCAATATTTTGTCAAATTAGCAGAATAAATATTAATTGGTTGGGCCGATTCTACACTTTAGGGAGTTTCAGCAGCTCTGTTTTTCTCAGATTATTTCACACTGAATCCTTCCTTATATTTAATATGCTTTAAAATTAATTGTATTACATATTATCCTGGCATAAGTGTAGTATGAGGGTGACCCCCACATGCACTATTTGGTAACACTTTAGATTAGGGAGCACATATTCTGATTCTGATAAATTGCTGATTAAGTAAGGTAGTTGTTGTAGTAGTTATGTTTAGACATGGGATAGAGTTAAGGAATCTAGAATATGGTCATGTAGAATAAGGTATTAATATGTGCTTTATAAGTACTAATATAGCCAATATGCTAGTAATATGCAAGCTAATAAGCAGTTAATAGTGAATATTGTTCCCTAAAGTGTTACCAATTATTTTTTATGGCTCCCACGGTCATAGAAATGCTGGAAATATCACAGAAATCACTAAAAAAAGGTCACAAAAGTATGCATTTCGGTAATTAATATGATTAACTATTCAGCTAGCACTTTAGTATAGGGACCAATTCTCACTATTAACTAGTCGCTTATTGGCATGCCTATTATTAACATATTGGCTGTTTATTATTACTTATAAAACACATATTCTGCATGATCATATTCTACATCCCTAATCCTACCCAATACCTAAACTTAATAACTACCTTACTAACTATTAATAAGCAGCAAATTAGGAGTTTATTGAGGCAAAAGTCATAGTACATGTTTTTAATAGCAAGAATTGGACCTTAAAATAAAGCGTGACCACTATTAAATTATATAACTCTATATAATAATAGCCAATATGCTGTGTGTGTGTGTGTGTGTGTGTGTTTTCATATATAATATAATATAATATAATATATAAAATAATCAATTTTTCAAGTTATGCTAAGTTCTCAAATATTTCTTGAACTACAAATTACTCTTTTTGAATTTGAAAATTATAATATGATTTCAAAAAATCCTTATCAAGGCATCAAAAACTACTGAAAAATTCATGGAAAGGTCATGAGGGAAAAAACACATAAATTGATTGGTCAGAAAGTCTGGGAACCTCAGTGTGGGAGTCTAAAATTGCACTCTCCATTCATGTGAAAAACCTTATAAAAATGAATGTAACTACAATAAATGTTTATTTATAATTATTTCAATTATTATTTAACTTATTGGACTAATACCAAATACTAAGGCCGCGATCACACCGAATGCGTTTTTTAGGTCTGAAAACGCGAGGCGCACCGCACTGCCTTTTTTTTTTTGGTGACTTTTAAAAAAAGAGCAGTGCGCTGCTTTTTTATGTTGCTAGGCAATCAGCAAATCAGCTGTCCTGTCAGTCTAATCAAAGGATTATAGCACGAGCGCTCTAAAATCTTTGGTTTTTGCTGTTAAGTAAACAAAAAATACATATCCGGGTAACCCGTGACAGACACCAAAAGTTTCTCCTCCATCATCGCAGTTTCCGGCCTTTCTAAGCAACGGTAAACTTTTGTCACCACAACGGAAGGCCCACCTCTCCATTCATTCGATTGGACAATGGAAAAAACCGCGAATGACATTGGGCGCTTTTCCACTTAGAGTTGCTTTTTTTCAACTTCAGAGCGTTCCTCCAAAAATGCGAGGCACCCGGGGAGAATAAACAGTGCGCAAAATGCTCACTGCCAACAGAAAACAATTCAAAAAAGGCGCCTCTCACTGCAAAAACGTGTTCTGTCTGATCAGGGCCTAACTCATATTTGTCACATTTCAGAGGAAGGAAAACCCCCAGAAATTACCCCTGGTTGGATGTGAAGAGCAGAACTATGAAGCAGTAATGACTATGAGAACTTTGACAAACCACTGTCAGAACAGCATTTTCCCAAACCCTTACAGACGTACACCCTTCAGGGCAGGCGCGGAATTTTATCCAAGCAAGGCCACTGTGTGCTTAAAGGGGTCATGTGATGCGATTTCAATTTTTCTTTCTCTTTGGAGTGTTACTAGCTCTTGGTGCATAAAGAAGATCTGTAAAGTTGCAAAGACTAAAGTCTCACATCCAAAGAGATATTCTTTATAAAAGTTAAGAGTCAACCACGCCTACCTAAAACGGCTCGTTCTAACACGCCCCCACATGTCTACGTCACGATGTGGGAAGATTTGCATAACGCCGCCCAAATGTTCACGCAAAGAAAGAAAGCGTTACTTTTATTCTCGCTGTAGTATTGTTCCTGCCGCCATGTCGTAAAGACGCTATGTGTTTCGTTGTGAAAGCGAAACTACTTTGTTTGGCCTTCCAAAAGAGGACGATATCCGCTTCGTCATGCCTGGAGCTGATCTGTGCTGGTCGCTGAGGAAATACATCAACTTCGCGCTGTGGATCGCCAGATCGGCTTTCACCGTGGACGAAGCGGGCGTCCAGCCCGGGGTCGTCACATGTGGTTGCCGCAAGCCCGCCGGCCACTCCTTCGTCGAATCTGCCGCTCGCTCACTCAAGCCCGCCGTGTGTGACTCCGTGTTTCGTTGTGAAAGCAAAACTACTTGGTTTGGCCTTCCAAAAGAGGACACGACTAGAATGTACAGTATGTGGAAAATAATGTGTTTTTTTAACCTTAAACCGCATAAACACATTTCATTACACCAAATGCACAAAATAATGTTATTTTTAGCAACATCATATGACCCCTTTAAGGGCGCTTTATCCATTCTTTCTTTTCAAAAGAATGATAAAACTTCCTGACGTAACGCAATTAGAGATGATGGGCTGCTGGTTTTGACGTTCACTCTTGGTGAGAACTCGAATGTCTCAACAGACCTCCGTCAAGATACGTTCACAGCGATACTCCCTTAATATACCTGACTGAAAACAGAGACGAAAGTTCAGTGATGAAAGACTTCTGCTCTTTCCCTATTGGAGCAGAGAGAGAGAGAGCGATAGGGCCGGAAGGAATACATTAATAGCCAGCTTTGCAGGACCACTGATCCACGGTCAGCCCTGTGAATAATAACATCAAGACTTTCTGCCACTTTCTGCCTGTCTCTTCTTCAAGGGCAACACAAAAAGCGGAGTACCTAACAAAGGGCCTGATGAAGTCACTAATACGCTGGCGTGTCCCAACCCGAGCGGTGGGTGGTCGTGACCGCTGGCACGCCTCAGCGCACTACATCGCTAATGCCCGCGGCTAAGCTAGCAGGGTCATTAGCCTAAGCTACGCTATTTAACACGCCGAGCTAAGAGGACCTTGGTAATTGCACTCAGCTAGATCAATACTTGTTAAAGGAGAGAGAACGTTAAGAGGGGTAAAGAAGCCCCCACCCTCGCTGTCAGATGCTAGGAACGTTAGAATTAATTCCTTCTCGAAGCCGAAGAGTGAGCGAGCATCAAACATCATTATTCCAAGAAAGTTCCTAATCAGCGTGTTAACAATCCGCTGAATGTACTTTATAGCAGGTTTTAAATTAAGCCCTAGCAACTTTCTGCAGCAAAAATATTATAATTTATAGAAGCGATCGAATGAGGAGGACCCCCACCACTAGCTGGTGAAAGAAAGAAAGAAAGAAAGAAAGAAAGAAAGAAAGAAAGAAAGAAAGAAAGAAAGAAAGAAAGAACGGAAAAAAATGTTCCTTGAAATGCAAAACGTTTTCCGAATCAAGGATTATTCCTCTGTTCATTGGGAAAAAAAAGAGCTGGGGTAAAATATGAAGATGAATTCACGTGCCGCAAAAAAAGTCTAGTGGAAGCTTTAGTCCTACACAGACAGAAAAAAAGAGAAGAAAAAAGGGGAAAATCGTTTATTTAGATGGCATACATTACCATTACTCTTGCATTGTGTCCCCACTCTTCATAATGACTAGGATAAATGTCTTGCCTGGAATGCACACTCTTGACAATAGAGGCGGATATTACTTGGTTAAAAGCTAAAGTCCTATGGGTAAAAGAGCTTGAAAGAATAAGAAGTATCCGTCATTGCTAATGAGCTATAAGGATAGCACATTGCCTTTATAAATCACCATATTCACCCTGTTTATTTAAATTCATTGGTGCCTCATTATACCTGAGCTATGCACCTCTAAGTCTGAGATGATTAGGAGTGCCATAGCTCAAAATGGCTTTTAATTCAGTGAAACGTGCTTTGACCTTGTGCCGTAACCCTGCGTGAGATCCCCCCCCCCTAAAATATGTATTATTAGTTAGCCATGACGGAACATTTATCAAACCAAATTACCCTTTGGTGTAAAAAAGGCTTAATTCCGGATCCCTTTAGCCCGCTCTCCCATTACCTTCTCTTTAGGAAGGCTGGGTATTAAAGAGGCTCATAGTATGGCGGTATAATGAGGCGGGGATGCAGAGGGAGTCTGTAGTTGATCATCTCTCCAGTGGTATTTAGGTGCACATCCATGCATCTTCTCTGGGGAATTCGGTCTCCCTGAAAGAGGATTTATAGGTGTTGAGCTTTTTTGTTTTACTTAGATAAGGAAATGGTATGCAAAACGTGGAAGGACTGAATCAGTGTGAGACTAACTCAATCAAAAGCTGCTGTTTTGAGTGTTTTAATGTTTAAAGGTTTGTGTTATCCAGGAGGTTTTACTCCACATCACAGCTACTATGCCATAATTTTATATTCTACTGTAGGAACTAGTTAAAAACAGATCCTATTTGAATGAACAGTAGACTCCAGTATGTATCTCTTCTACAGTTTCAGAGGTTTTTCAAAAGTACCTCAAACTTTGTTCAAACTTGCCAAGATGTACAAGTCTGCAATCAGTTGTATTACTTTTTTTTACTAGGAATGTGGTCACCATTTCGCAACGTAGCCTTTACTGGTCCAGAACTAGCTTCACCAAGGCATTTATCTAGTGCATTACTACTGTAAAACCAAGTCAACAATGACTTCAATGACAATATTGACAAAGTTTCTGCTTTTCTAGACACTGAAAAGTCTCAAGGTTAAGAGGCCGAGAGTTGAGACAGCCCTGCCAAGCCCCTGGGCCACTTTTGTCACAGTACCGCAGAAGGCTGGACTCGCAGGAACAGAAGACAATGTCATTGTCTAGAGGGTTGGCCATGAAAAAGATGCATGGCTCTGACCAATCGAGTGAGTGATTAGATCAATTAAGTCACTTAGAGAGTGCCTCGATGAAGTATGGAGGTGTGTTTCTGAGTGAGTGAGAGAGAGCAAAAAAGAGAGATTCTGGATCCTGTGGGACAAGGCCAATCAAAACCACCTCATTAGGCTACTGGACTTGGACCAAGTGCGCCATCCCAAAGACAAGAAGTGTGCTCGACTTCATGCGGAGCTGCGCAGACTGATCGCATCTGACTTGAAGAGGTGAATGCCGGCTCAAAATGTTGTCTGACTTGAGACCTTGCCGATGCCACATCACTGTGACATATGCCATTAAAGTATTGTGAAAGCGATTAAAGAGCTGGCCAGATTCACAGATGACAATGATGATGAGTAATATTATTTATCCTGACACCTTCAGCTAATGCTCACATTTTTTTCTTTTTTGTAATCTTAATGTATATTATGTCATGTTAAGATAAAACTTAAAAAATATAGACAGACACATGAATAAATTGCGTTTTAAAAAATAAATAAAAAATACATTTTTAAAATAGAAAATATTGCAAAACAATTTAAATGATTACTAGATTAGTATATATTATATATTTATATTAAATAAATATAAATTATTGTTATTATCAAATTATTATTACTGCTTCTATGGTATTGTTGATCAATTAATATTATGCGTGCACGCACACACACACAACACAGGTGTTCCACAGGACAGATAGGACAGGGTAGATTTGGCATAATGCGCATATGAGTATAAAACACGCATCTCAACAAGAATCCGAGGTCCTGTTGACAATAATAGTTTTATAAGCCTCCTCTGTACAAAAAGCCTCTATAATCTTTTAATCTGCAGCACACAGCAAGGTTATGTTTCTCATGTGACTTCTGGAGGGGGTGAGGTATTGTAAATATTGAGGGGTAAATGTGAGGACAATGAAAACAGTTCCCCAAGGCTAAAAATAATTTAGCCTAATCCGATAAATGTTTGTGAACTACAATTACACTTGATTACTGGTTGGCTCAGGTTCAGTAAGAGAATGTCGATATTGTGTGGATTTGCAGGGATGCACACTGCAGATCACACAGCGCTTGTCAGACAGCACATTCTCAGAGGAAATCTGGGTTTTGAAGCACTAAAGGCATTATACTGTTTCAAAAACTGTTTCAAAAAGTTTCTACTTAACAGTTATATATGTTTTTAACAATTATAATCATCGCAATTTATGAAATAAAATGTTTTTTGACACCTTTTGGTGAAATATTCTTCATCATAAGCCAATTTACCGTAATAGGTTTATGGTTAAAACTGAAGATGTCTAAAGTTTGTTTATTTATTTATTTGTTTGTTTAAGATAAGTTAAGTTAAGCTAAGTTAAGACAGTTAAGTATTAAGACTAGTTAATAAGTATTAAGACTAAGTTAATAATTCCATAAAAAAATAATACATATGTATATGTATATATATTTAGTTAGTATATATTTAAAGTTATATTTTTCACAATCCATGCATTATTGGCAGGTAAAAAAGTAAAGACTGGTTCATCAGTTTTCATCACTGATTCATAATGTTTGTTACAAATGACACACACACACACACACACACACACACGCACACACATATACATATTTTTCAACACACACATACATGCATACATAAATAAATATGAACAAAATTATACAAAAATTCAAATTATACAAAGTTAATTTTGGATTCTGCTTTTGCATACTCCCTCTGAAATTCAAGCAATAATTAGCTGCCATATTTAACATCTGAAGCTTTTCCCCAGTCCACCAAATTTGAAATGTTTTGAAAGGCCCTGTACAGCCAAACCAAACACCAGCTCCACATCTGATTACTTTTTAACACCCACCCATCAATAGGACAGGTACACAACACTCCTGGAAGGCAGAATTGTCCCATAATAGCTAGTGTGGTTTCCTCTAACTATTATTTGCCTGCCAACACTTGTCTTTGCGCGCGGTGGCTCAAAATGCTTCTACGACTCTGCCGAGGAAATGAGGCCTCTGGCTTTCACCAATCCCACTGCTGCCACCAGCGCGGCCGTCTCCAGCAGCTCTGCCACATGCCACACTACGCCGTCGATTCCCAGTTCTGACATGAGTACATTAGATTGTGTGTTTGTGCCCGCAGGACTGACTGTGTGCCTGTGTTTAGGCCTCTCTGTCAGATGAGTCAGGCTCTGTGATTTATGGCCTCTGAAAAGGTTGCGTTACCAACGTGCGTGGATGGCCCCGCATGGTAAATGGGGAAATTCGGAATTTATTAACATACAATGAATGATGATTAATGGATCAGCGTGGATCTCGCAGTCTCTTTTGGATGTCTCAACATACTTGATGTATGCTGCAATAAAAAAATACGTGCGAACCTCTGTAAAGGCTTTTCCTTACAGTCTAGCCGCGAGCTAACATTTAGAGAGGTGTATGATGACGGCTGGGGGAGGAAGGCGGGGAGAGCCGTGCCGAGTTAGTCTATGAGGACGCATGGAGTGGACAGGTGTAGTCTTACATGCATTATTTACCATACATTACTAAGAATGTCTTTTGCTTTACCAAGAACTTGCTTTTAGGCGATGAGGAAATGAATAAATTAAAATGGTGAAACGAGCCAAGCAATTTAGAACTAAATCAAAATGCATTTGCCCATCCATTCATCAAATTTCACCACAACGTTTCTGTTTTGTAACATATCTTTGACTGTTCTGCGGTGAACTCAATATCGCTTGAAAAATCTTCAGTGTGCTATTTGGAGGACAGCGTTCACCTCAAGCCCATTATTGGTCTGAATTCTGTGGGCAGTGTCGGTTTGCTTTTCGCAAGCACGTTTCAGGATTGTTTCCCGACTGGGTGCCCCACAAAGCCTTCAGAGTTCATGTTGGTCTGATGCTTGACAAAACATGAAAACAAAACCAGATGCAGGATCACGTCAAACATGTGGCTGTCGCTTTCACTGTGGTGGAGTTTTGTACGGTTCATCTGTCAGAGGATTCTGCACCTCAGTGTACTGCGTTTAACTCTCATAGAGGCTGAGCACTTCTAGCCCTGTACACTGAACAAAAAAAATGTTGGTTTATGATTTACTTTATAGCAATTTCTGAGTGAAATTGTTTCAAAGTTCACAAATAATTACACAACAAGTAACACACTGAATTAAATGTGACATTGTATTGTTTTGTCTTGTAAAATTTACTCCAATAAGCTTAAACTTTGAAAAAAAAATAAAAAATTCTTTAAAGTGTATGTATACTGTGAGCGGAGCTGGTAGTAACTGATTGCATGTACATAATCAGATTCCAAAAATTAGGTACTTGTAATTAGATTAAATTACATTTTAAAATACTCGTAATCAGACTACAGTTATTTTTTAATGATTGCATGATTACATATTATTCACACAATGGCAATAAATTATTCCAAATGTATAAATTCTCCCTAATTCCTTTTTCATCTTTTAAATGTTCCTTTCTAAAATAGCCTACCACTTATATACATTCACATTCACACAAACACCAGTCACTTGTCAGGTGGCTACACAGCATTTGACCACTAGATTTACAAAAATCATTTCAGGTTTAAGAAGTGTTTCAACATTGCATCAACTACTGATGAACACATTCATTTTTATTTGAACTATCACTCAGTAGGTTATTTAACCATGTATTACTATAGCTTTTGAAAGCTTTTGTCTTTCAAACACATTACAATTCAATAAAACATTATTTTAATAATTAAGTATCACATTTGCACGTTCACGGTTCTCTGACGTAGGTTAATGGTCACATGACATGAAGGTAAACAAATAAAATATTTGATTTATTTTTTTAATATGTGTTTAATTTTGACTGACGTTGTTTTAAAATGACTTATTTTAAGTTGACCTTTTAATTATTTAATTAATTACTAGCTTTTCATTCAATTCACGAACCCCCTTCAGTTCATTTCGGAACCCCAGTTGTAATGTTTAATGCACTTCATGTCGTTTATCACAATAAATGGAATATATTTTCTTACTCTTTGTATTTTTATGTCAATATGGTACAAGCTTTTCCTGTTTAAATCAGTGTGATAAACGACTTATCAAAAGTAATCAAAAGGTCAAAAGTAAATGAAAAGTAATCAAAAAGTAGCCTGATTACATTACCTAGAATGTGTAATGCAATGGATTACGTTACTGACTACAATTTTTGTCATGTAATTTGGAATCTGTAATGGACTACAATTTGTAAGTAATCTACCCAGCTCTAACTGAGAACATAGGGGGACAGTCCACATGACATAAATAATGCATTCATGAAGAAGCAGACATGTTGAAAGCTTTCTGTAAGGGTTAGAATTAAGGTCAGGGGATAGAAAATACCATTACCTCACGCTAAAACAATGGAAGCTGCAGAAAAGTGTTCAAACAAACACATATGTGTGTATTTGTATCTCCATGCTTCTTTGTGAATAAACAGTGTGTAGTTGTGTGTTCACACATGCCGCTAAATGTCATACTGGGATGAGATGATGAAGAATGGAAAGAATCAGGAGGACATTGCTGGCAATGAGCAGGAGCTGCAGGGTCACTACACACACATTCACACAGCAGCCTTTCAGTTCATTACCCTCATCCTCCTAATGCGAATCACACTTAGTGAAACAAGCTCACGCCAAGAGAAAAACTCAAATCAAAACAGCACACATCTGCTAGAACGTCTCAACAACAAAGTGAGCTGTATCCATTGTTAACAAAGTCACATACTACAGGCATGTTTTCCATATCTGTGTGTGATTAGCAAATGCCCTTTAGCTAATGTCATTTCACATCCACTGATGGACCAAAATACCAATAAGGCTGTTCATTCACTGACCAGGCAACCAGTGTCAGGGAGTAAGTATCTAAATGAATTAACTAGCTTGACAGTAGCTACTTGTTTTTATAATAGTGTACCTGTTCCAGTTAGCAAATGCTTACGGTAACAAACTGCTATGTCGCTGTTTATTTGCTAATGTTACTGTACATACGATTTTACAGCCGCACAAACTGAGGCAATAATAATTCAAAAACTTACATTGTATTTTCTCTCATATCTCATATCATAGTGTTTTACTGATTCAGTTCCTTCAGAAGATAAATTAACTGTGTCAGAAATGATACATTGACTAATTTGAGTCCCATTTTTTCAGCAAATATTTTTAGCTGAATGCTGTCAAAGCTTTTTTTCCCCTTAACTCAGTTATATAAACTGGGGTATCTATTATATAATTTTTTTTTTTTGTGTGTATTCTGTGTCAATTTATCTGTTCAAATTTAATGCTGTCATCCTTGCACGCTTATAAATGTTTTTGTTGCAGTTAAATTATATAATTTGATAGTTATATATTTAAAAAATACATTATTATTGCTATTATTATTATTATTATTATTATCATCATCATTATTATTGCCCTATACAGTTTTTTTTTAATGGAAACAAAAATGAAATGGCAATTTACCCAAGTTCCTTAGCATTAAATAACTAGTCTTAAATATCTTTATAACTGCTACATAACAAGATCTATTTGCTAATCATTCATCACTTTGTATATGTAAATTGTACATAATAGCAACAAATGATTACACTACACTGAAAGACAATTGAGCAGGATTTATTTGAAAAGAGCTCAGAAACAATTATCACTCAGTAATTGCCAGTAAACATGACAAATAATTACAAAGAAATAGCAAACGACGCCGAAGTCGACGAATGTTGTTTTGAGGTATAAAGACTGAATTAGTATGGTCTTGCAAAACATACCTAATAATTTTTGTCTTATTTAAAACTTTTTTTACAGCATTAACGCTTTAGAAAATCAACATGTTGAACTTTTTCTCAAGGAGAAGCAGCAGTGAATTGTATAACAGAAGTGACTGTACATTAGAGAAAGACCCCGAGACCACCTCTTTCAAAAACCTGCCTTCTAAGGTTTAAAACTCCAGAGGATTGTTGATTTATATCAGAATGCTCACTCGCTCGCTTTTATCCCAGCACTGAAACCTCTCATCCTTCTGCTCCTCTCCGTCTCTGTCTCGCTCTCTCTGCATGAAGTGTTTCTTGAACGGGGGAACACCAAAACAGGCCAGACAAGAACAGGACAAGAAGGGAAAGCCAAAGAGACACGATGCAGAAGACTGAAAGTGAGAGTGCTAAGCCAAGCATAAAATAACTTCAATCTAACATATTCTCCCAGGACGGCAGGAGGCAAATAGCAATAAGGCATTGGGCCGGAGCCGGAGTGGAGGAATCCGCTGGATCTCACTGACCCATGGAGGAGAGGGGCGGATGGGAGAGATGATGCTACGCAGCAGAGACAAACTGTCTTCAATTAAAGCCCAGGCAAGCAATGCAGGACCACAGATGAGGTGTCAAGAGGTTCAGCCATAGATACTCAGGAGCGTGCGTTCGGTAAAAGAGAATTTGGGAATTCAAGTGAATGTGTTTGTGTGCAGGACGGAATAAATCTGCAGACTTTTTCCACATTTGGACATGGATAGCCTGTTATCAAAGAAAACGTCTATAATAATAATAATAATAATAATAATAATAATAATATAGAATTAAATTTAAATAAATTGAAACAAAGACATACATTTAAAATCTCAAATTTGTACATGCATGGTAAAAATGTATCAGAGACAGAAATCTTTATATTATTATCATAATAATGGGTGTTTTTGGACTTTTTGTTTGGATTATACAGCAATTACCATAAAATATAATCTGGCCCTTCATATGACAATTCAGAAGACGCCTTGCTTTTCTTTACAGGTACACAAAGGCAGAAGCTGCCTTCTTACTCTCTCTCACACACACACACACACACACACACACACACACACACACACACACACACACACACACACACACACACACACACAACTGCACAGTTACACACATTTCCTCCTGTTCGTCTTGTAAGATACAAGCTGGATTTGGCTCATAGGGCATGTGCCAGGCAGTCAATCCTTCCAGCTCTACTGATTCATTCCATGATCAGGATGAACAACAAAATATAATATAAAACCTCAAATTATTTACAATTACAGTAACTCAATTTACAATGTGGTCATCACAGCTATAAGTGTGCACGTGTATTTAATTCCCTGCCACCTTCCAAAGGCGTTTTAACATTATTTGCTAAATACAATCCAGTTTATTTTATAATTATCAGGTTTACGGTTTAAAATTTACATTGAATCATTCTAACAGTTATATTCTCTTCATTTAAAAATAAACAGATTTTCGCTTTGCTGGGAATTAATGGCCAAATATGATATTCATGTATAAATGAATTAATGCTGTGTTGCACTTATAATTTTCTGCAAACAAAACAGATTATTACTGTTTATAGTGTAGGAAAATGTTCCCTTTAAGCTACTGTCGTACAGTTTCACTGATGTTTTGTCATTTGTTTTGAGGTGACTGATGTTTACAATAAAAAAAAAAGAAAAAAAAAGAGAAACCACCTGGTCAATATTCATTATAAACACAGTCCAGATTGGTCTGTATAATTGCATTGTAAAACTGAACCTGAAAGCAAACAAATACAAAGTTCTAGTGAGTTCTTTCTTAGTTACAGTCTCATTAATGGTCAGTCTTAAGTTAAAACTTTTGTTGTTGATTGTTGCTTGTTGGCCCTTTTTTATTAATATTTATGTTCAACAAAAAGGTGTTTTCATTACTACTACCTACTACAACTACTACCTTTCAAAAGTTTAGAGAGAAGTTTGTATTATTATTATTATGTCAAAAAAATAAAATCCCTGTGAGGAGCATATCAGAATAATTTCTGAAGGATCATGTGACAATGAAGACTGGAGTTATGGCTGCTGAAATTTCAGCTTTGATATCACAGAAATAAATTACATTTGAAAACATAAAAATAATTTCATTTGTCTTCTAATTCGTTAATATTTGTCACTAAGAGCATGTGAGCTTGAAACGTTACCAAACGTGTGAAGTCCATTATTAAATTGTTTTGCGTTTATGGAGCCTATGGTGTGCTGGCTTTACATATATATATATATATATATAT
>NW_015546072.1:18461-54008 GCF_001515605.1 Sinocyclocheilus anshuiensis | reverse complement strand
ACTGTATATATATTTATTATTATTTTTTTTTTCTTTGTCGATCACCCAATTTTGAGGGGGGGTGGGTTTTGCCATTGATGTGCATGCTTTTGTTCCGTTTTTGCTAAAACATCAAAATAGAAATATACTATTTCACAATATTAGTTTTTACTGTATTTTGATAAAATAAATGTAGTCTTGTTGAACATAAGAGACTTTTAAGCAGTGGTATACATTGTATAGTATTACTTCTTTTATTAATTGCCGGTATTTAAATAAGTATTTTAATAGCATTATCATTATATTATTAAGAACGCAACAAAAATTTAAATCGCATCATATGACCCCTTTAAAAAAAAAAAAAATCATAGCTGTAAAAATCACATCAGTTCAATCTATTAGTAGTTCTATTATTATATTTTTTGATCTATTGACAGTCCAAATATATTTTAAGGTTGTGTAGGTATAGGTTTGATCGTTCAAGTACCCCCTGGACCCTGCTTAAGTACCCCTGGGATACATAAACCCCTTGAAACGTATGTGAGTGCATGCAAGGTGTGCATGTACTTGTTACTCAGGGAACCATGGTTACATAAGTAACCTGAGACGATTTTGTTAGGACGCATGGACTGCTGTCATTTCCAATTGTGTAGTGCTATTCATCTACACACTGCTTTCTCTCGCTCTCGTTACCTGACTGGATGCCAAGATGCACTTGTGAACGACGGGAAGTCAGTAACCTGCACCAGAACTTAAGCAGAGGCTTATCTGGTCCACACACACCCACACATCATCTGAAACTTCCCACTCACCCCATTCCAGAAATGTTTCATTTCACCTCACCCTCTCCTTCTCCCCCTCTCCAGAGCTTTGCATTTGAAATTGAACAGACACAGAGCCAATTTATCATCGGCTGTCACATGTCATGTCCAAGGCCTTTAGCACAAGCACCTACAGTACGCTTTGTATTTATCCCTTTGTTGTAGCTAAGGAGCTAGACAATACAACCTGCTATTAAAAACAGATGAGCGGAGGAATGAGGAAAGGTGAACAAGAATGACAAAGCGTTCTTGCAGAATGTTGTGAATTTTTTTCGGTCTCCATTACAATGGTTATCTTAAAAACAGACGAGCGGAGGAATGAGGAAAGGTGAACAAGAATGACAAAGCGTTCTTGCAGAATGTTGTGAATTTTTTTCGGTCTCCATTACAATGGTTATGAACCCCACAATAGCTACAGCAGCATATTTCTGGCAGGCAATCAGATGAGGGAACTTGCCAAGCACAGGGCTAAGAGAATGAAAAGAGGTCATGCGTTAGATGCTTCACGGCATTAACATGCTAAATCACACACTGCGTCAAAGTGTTGCATTGACATTTTCAGTTCTGGAGCATCTTGACAATTTCCATCCACTCTCATTGTGTGGAAAAGAGCAGCTCAGACATTCTGAGAAACATCTACCTTTGTGTTCCACAAAAAAAAAATTACAGTTTTGGAACAACATGAGGGTGAGTAATAGTTTTAGTTAAATTTTTGAGTGAACTATCCTTTAAATACATAGAAAATGCTGCTGTTCTATGCTGTGATATTCTATTCAGATTAAAAAAAAAAACATTTTAAAAGAGCATATTAGATATGAAAACATATGCAGGCACATTTGTTTGCATGATGCATCTGTTAAAAAAAATGCTCTTATTGTTGAAGAAGCCAATTCAATTGGTTAACATTTTGTAAAGAAAAATTTTGTAACATTTTTTTTTTTATACTCACCAAGGCTGTATTTATTTGATTTATTATAAAATATACAGTAAAACATTATTTGTAATTATAAATATCTTTAGTGTTACTTTTATTCATCCTTGCTGAGTGAAAGTATTCATATCTATTTATTTCAAATTTCTTTGTGACCCCAAACAGCATTTATTTACAAAAAAGGGAAGACAGAAAAACACATCACAGGGATTTTCACACTTTTTTTTTTACTGAATATTTAATGAATGGTTTTATAATTCAGTTTCGTGTACATACTGATTCACTAAAATTAATCAGATTTCCCAACTCTACACATACGAGAGGACAGTTTAGCAGAATGTGCTTGATTATTTCCTAATTTGTAAAGCTGTTAATTAGCTTGTTATCTAAAAAGCTACACTATTTTTAAAGCACCAGTTCTACTGTCACTGAAAAATGTAGTTAGAAGTTACACTGGTTATGCACTTCTTATCAAGACTTGATTACTGTCACAAAATATATATCATGACAGATATCTGAACTTTTTTCATTGAACATCCAGTTCTTCATGACTACTGCAAGAAACCATATGTACTGTCATCTTCGCTTTTACAGTATTGACCCGCTAATGTAGAAAGAATGATATGGGACACTTCTTCCATCAATATCTGGAAAGATCCTAACCGCTTTGTTCTTTTCTAACACAGGGAAAAGACTGGTAGCCTATAGTGAGCTATTTTCTCATTTACCGGAGGCATGTTCCATCTAATTTTACATCTGATGCAAACATAGGAAGCTACTAGGAGCAAAAAAGGTCCAGCCAACTGCCAGTAGGCAGAGTTTGATCTTATGGCACCTCTTTCCTTGAAAAAGCTGTCAAACATCCTGCTAAACAATATTTCACTGATTTGTGAATTCAAATCATGCAAGTTTTGTTCATGTAGCAAACTAAGTACTAGCATTTAACATGTTTAGCATTTAAAAACAGCAAAATTCACAATGGTTAAGGTGTAGAAAAATAGTGTATCTGTACTAGGCCTATTTTTTACATCAGTCAGAAGATTTTACTGAAAAATAAATGTATTTATTAATGTACTATATCACAAGTAATGTAACACTTTTCATGGAGGACATTTAAATAAAAAATAAATAAAAATGAATAAAAAATGCAAAACACTTGTTATCAAAAAGCATAACATGAAGATTAAAGGAGACATATTATGCCCCTTTTTACAATATGTAATATAAGTCTCTGGTGTCCCCAGAATGTGCCTGTGAAATTTCAGCTCAAAATACCCCACACATCCTTTATTATATCATTTTGAAAATGCCTATTTTGAGTGGAAGCAGAAACACGCTGTTTTTCATGCCTTTCTCTTTAAATGCAAATGAGCTGCTGCTCCCCGCCCCTTTTTCCGGAATAAAGCTGCGCCATTACAGCTTGTACCTGCTAAAAACATCTGTTTTGGTTTTGATTATCATGTTTATCGCGCTGAAATCATGCGTTTTAAACCATATGAGTTTAAACGTCTGACATACGGTTTTCTGAGCGCACACAACCGAAGCACATGGACAGAAAGCGGCTGTCACAGCATGTGAGTACTAAACTAAGTTCTCATTCACACACAAGTTTATGTTAAAAACACACGAGTTACAAAAACAGTCGGTTATGTATGTGAAGGTAAACAGCTGGGAAATAAATCACATGTTTATTTTAGATCTGTGTGGCACAGCAATATACAGTAAAGAAATCATTAAATCCACTGCTCTCGTCTCCTCTGAGGCTGGGACTCTAAATAGTGTTCTGTGCTCATCTGTGTAGCAAAAGATAGAACAATTAGCATGTTTTGCTCAGACTTTCACCATGGCATTAGAGCTGGTACACCGCTGTCGCTTGCAAAATCAAAATGGTGCCGTGGGCGGAAACTTACATATTAAGGGGCGGTAATATTATAATGAGATCCCTTTGTGACATCACTAGGGGAGTGAAATCAGACGCCCTCGTTTTCTCGGACGCTTGCAGAAAAAAGCTTACCAAAACAAAGTTACTGGGTTAATCTTTTTCACGTTTCCTTGGTTGGTAGATGTACGGGGGACCTGATTATAGCACTTAAAACCTGGAAAAGTCAGATTTTCATGATATGTCACCTTTAAACTGTATTAATTTCTGTAAATGTAGCACAAATGTACTTGCATTTAAAGTGTTCAACATTTCACAGCCAAAAAAGGTCCATCAATAGTGTAGCAATGTATGAAGCACAGCTCAAACAGAAGTCACTTTTAAACCAAACAGTTTTCTGTTGGTCAACACAGCGAATTTGCATGACAAACTGAATGTGAAATCTGTGTGGGAAAATCTTTCGACATTTAGTTTTGAAATGATTGAATTTCATCAGCGAAACTCAACAAACATGCTTCGTAGATGGGCTTCAGGTGACACTATTTACTTAAAGGTAATTAGCATAGCAGCCTAGCTTTCTAGAAAGTCAGCGCTAGTCACTAACAGAGTGCTGACACCACATCTCTTTAATCAGTGAAACGTAGGCCCATTTTTCCCTCCTGCCTGGTCCGGGGATTGTTCGCTGGTCATAGCTGCCGGGGGACAGAAATGAATGTCGACTGAGGCACGGACAATAGCAGGCATAAGGTTACAGCATGTAAATGATTGCGCGGAGGCCTTTTCTAAGGAAACTGCCATGTCCCGCAGTGCGCGTGTCATATTCGGGGGAAGGGGGGCGGCAGGCCCTGCTCCTCACAGAACAATGACACTGAGATCTGGTGAGAAGAGAGTGGTTAATGGATCCAGACAAACCGTATGCATCTCCTGACGGTCGAATCATCGTCTAGCGCTGTTCAATTCGGCGGGGCTTAATAAGAAGTGACTGACTTTACAATAACGCCATCATTTGCTTTGCAGAGAACCGAATGAGTGACAGACGACCCAAACTCCACCAGCTGCACGACTGTCACCTGGAATACATTCTGTCATCTCCCGAATATTCTCGATTCAAGAATATACAACAAAACACTCTCGTGAGAATTCACACCTAGGGTGACACCGATGATATGAGCGAGAGCGACAGGTAGAGAGACTAAGGCAAACGACTGCATCTCTATTTGAGAGTTAATATGGACGTGAAAATAAATATTTCGCCCGGATTATTAGATGCGGCTTGGCTCCGGCTGTACCGCTAACAGACACAGGATATTGGCTTTTGCAGACCAGTGTTTTGTTGTTTGACATCCCTGGCGAGGTCTGCGGGCTTCGGCAAACCAGAGCAAGCTGGGAGGTGTAAGGGTCATCGCAATGAAACAGTGCTGTCGAGCTTTTGATTCACACAACAGCTGACGCGCACTCACACAGAGTCCAGCTACGCCAGATGCATTGAAAACTCACTAGATCAACCAATAAATAAGAAATAAACCTAATCCTCACATTCTGTTGAAATTGACTTTTTCTTATTTTAATATTTACATATTATACAAACAGTTTGTTTACCTCCTTTCCATTCAAATTCTTTTAATATGTTTCTCTGAAATAATTAAACCCAGTATGCATGTATTATTAAAACTTTATGCTTCTGTTTTTCCACATTTTACTGACATTGCTTCTGTTTGGCTTCTATTTAAATACAGCAAAAACACATTACAGAAAAATAAAATAAATGTGTGTACATCAAACTCTTAGCATGTGAAAATTAAATGAATTTATTAAGGTATTATATCATAAGTAATATGCTAAAACTTGTAATTGAATTTTATTTAAGTTTATAAATGGTATCTTTAGAAAAATGATTATATAATGATTATATACTATTAAATACTATAAAATGTCCCTCACACCTGAGGGTTAAACTTTACTTGATTTTATCTGAACATTTCTGTTCAAATAAGTGCCCCAAAAATGTAAGCTCATCCTCCTGTTCTTCTTATTACACCATTAAACTTCAGGGTTAAAACAAAACCTAGGCTCACTGCAAAATGCGACTCGCAACAAAACTCCTCTGACCACGTACTGTCTGTGACCTTCCCATCCTCGGAATGTGCCTCGCCACAAAGAATCCAAAATAATGTCTCCCTTTTTGTTTTAACCTAGACCAGATTGTCATTGTGCCATTAAGCGTTCATTTGTGGAGCCTGAAGGCTTTACACTACAAGACCCTTGAGAGACAGAAGAACCTCATCTTAAGGCCACTCCTCGTCCCGAGGCTCGTAGACCCAAAAACTGCTTATTGAGAGGACTCATACAATTTGTCTCCCCAACTTCCTCTGACCTCCGAGAGGCTCCATTTGAAAAATCTAGAAGAATTACAGTGAAAGATCTGTTTTGTTGTTATTTCTACAGGAAGATGAGTGGAGTTCTTAATGGGACCCAAGTGACAATATGCTGACCAGCACCACAGTCCAGCCGTTATGAGCCAGGGTTAAAGGTGTGAGAGAGGAAAAAAAGGAAAGAAGCAAGGAAAGGGGAACAGGTTTAGGGGTTGGGTGTAGAGAGAGTATGTGTGGATGTGTTAAGAAGTACACAGACTACAGAAAGAACGAACTAGGGCCACTAAGTGATACATAATCCTCAAGTCCTTACATACACACAGAGGGATTTTGACACAAAAGCCCTTAGTCTTCTCCTGTCTGCTTTATGTCATGTCTCATGCCCTGTCTGCGACATCACAAAAGACATGATGGACACAAAGCGCCTTTAGCATTCACCAGAGATATCATAATGAAAACAAATACTGTACGCTCAGACAGATTTAATTACAATGTAGGTAAATCGCAAAAAACACTTAAAATGGTGTACATTTATAGGTTTATAGAAACATTTAATCTATTTAATATATATGTCTAGCTGTCACTAAATGACTATTATTGAGAAATATATAGCCTGCTCATATAACCTTGCATTGCATTAGTTAAGAAGAATGAGTATTTTGGTATGCAATTAACGATTTTTTTTTCTTTTAATCAAAAAATCTATGTTTTACTGGCACACAATTTTTAAATTACTTTAGTTCTAGTGTTGACAGTAAATTGTGGTATTGATGTGGTAAACATAGAAATAAGGAAATTTAAAATCTGTCACGTACAGTTTCTGTTTTGTTTTTTTAATTATTTTTGATTTTTTTAAAGCAATTAAGAACGTCTAGCTATAAATATTATATTAATAATATAATATATAATATTATAAATATTATAAAGATTCCTATAATGGTTTTTCGTAACTTTCTTCGAAGGTAGACGGTATGATCCTGCTTCCTAATTTCACCAGCTTTACAAACCAATGCATTGAGTTCGGTAGAACAACGCTGCCCCCTTCTGCTCAAATATCAAAAGTTCTTAGACTTAACCTTTGTGAAATGACTTAAATGTAGAAATACACGTGTTTCTGACTTTATTTTACTTTATATAAGACAAGACTGACTAAAAATCCCATTATTAAAAATAAATAAATAAATGTGTTGCAGTCTGGCATTAATACTTCAAATATTACCAAAACACTATATTGATGGTTAAATGATCAATTCAATTCATTCTTCAAGCACACATTCAACTTCACATATTAAATTTTTTTCCACTTGAAACCAAATGACAGAACACATCCCACATGGTTTGAGTCTCAAAATAACACGACCTGCATGTGGCCATCAGTCACAGGCTGCTTGGTGTAATCTGACTGTCACACTGACATTTAGATGAGTTTTAATCAACCAATCAAATCGATACATCAAGTCTAAGAGCAATAAAGCAGAACAACAGTCAGTCAGTCAGTCCATAATGAGGCCCAAACACGAATGCAAACACACAGACAGACTGAAAATAAAGTTATTCTCCATGGCGAGACAGCACCACACCACTCCGTAAAACACAGCCATGTTTCACATGCAAATGACAGAGGAGCATTTTCGAGAGACACTTTAAAGTATCCCCCCCCCCCCTTTCAAAGAGCTGCAGCAGAATAACTCTAACTCTAATTTCTATGGGTCAGCTGGAGAGGGAAAGACGTGTCAATCACTCTCACATGCAGAGTTTGTCTTTCTAAAAACAGGGATGGCTGGATGTTTCCATGGCCACTAATCTCCCCCCAACACAGCAAACTCACACCCAGACCAGCACATTTCCCGCAGCTGACTAGGTCAACTCAAAGTACCTAATCACAAGCACATGAAATGCTCCTGGTGAGTATTTATTGTTTAAAAATCTTTTTGTATTTATTAATTTTTTTAATTGTTTCTTCTTGGCTGATGTACTTCAGTGGAATTTAATGCATGGCTGAAACTGTTGAATTTCACGTCTTGTTGTTGGCTGTCTTGCTCTCTACTAAACATGCCTCGTCTGAGAAGCTCAGTAATCAGTTCTAACAACTTTATATATATCTTTGTTTAATGTTTGCAAATATATATAATTCATTAATGTATAATAATACAAAGCAAAATAATAATAATCAAGCATTTTAGATTCACTAACATTGCCAAAGAGAGTTAACACTCGAAGCTACAAACATTTTTTTAAATAAAAAATATTATATAAACTGAATATACTTCTTAGCTGTGTCAGACATGCCTGTTTTAGATGCAGTGATGTTATTCAGTTGAATTTAATGCATGGCTGAAACTGTTGAATTTCACGTCTTGTTGTTGGCTGTCTTGCTCTCTACTAAACATGCCTCGTCTGAGAAGCTCAGTAATCAGTTCTAACAACTTTATATTTGAGAGTAACTGAGAATGTCATTTATTTATTTATTATTATTATTATTATAATTATATAATAATACAAAGCAAAATAATAATAATCAAGCATTTTAGATTCACTAACATTGCCAAAGAGAGTTAACACTCGAAGCTACAAACATTTTTTTAAATAAAAAATATTATATAAACTGAATATACTTCTTAGCTGTGTCAGACATGCCTGTTTTAGATGCAGTGCATGAGGCATATTCTATACCTTCTGCTTGATAAATTAAATATTCATGGCTTACCTAGCTGTCTATTGTCTTCAGGCTAGTGGGAGAGCTGTACCCGTCTAGAAATGCCGCCTCGTAAATCATATATACAATATAGACATATACATTAATGTACAGCATGTCTGCATCTGTGTAAATATGCACAATAAACAACTGCCTGGGTGTTTAACTCTGTTTACTGCCCACCATCTAATACTGCAGATATTGCTAAGTTGTCATACACCTTTGTTAATTACGGGCTACTAAGAGAGAGAGAGAGAGGGAAAGAGGGAGAAATAGGGAGGGAGAGGGTAAAATAAAAGTAAAAAAATGGGAAGGTGTCTATTTTGCCCTGTTCTGTCATGTGAATCCTTTAACTGTGCCAGACGTGCACTGCGGCCCCCTTCAATTAAACAGTAAAAAAATGGGAAGGTGTCTATTTTGCCCTGTTCTGTCATGTGAATCCTTTAACTGTGCTAGACGTGCACTACGGCCCCCTTCAATTAAACAGGAAAATTGATGTGTTTCATTAATTATGTCAGTAATATCATAAATCATGAGTGGACTGAGTAATTAATTATTTTCTCCTGATGTAAGGAACATGACAGGGCAGAGAGATAAGTATGAGGGGGGTGGAACGACAGAACAGAGACTCACTCACACACTCTATTTCTCCGGCCTCTGGGACGGGACACAAAGAGCTTTTTTCTAATTTAACGTGTAACTAGGAAACATTAAAGACTTTCTCTACCCTCTCATACATATAAACAGTCACACTTTATTGTAAGGTTGATTACACACTTTATTGTAGGTAATTAAAAACAAGTAGACATATTATAGTAAGTTATATTAGTAATACTATTGGCTGTATTTATTTATTAGATTAACCTTAAAAATAAGTTGTTGTTGTTGTTAATAATAATAACAATAATTAGTAGTAGTAGTAGTAGTACAATTGGAAGGTAATTTAAGATAATTAGCTCTATAGTTATTAAATATATTTAATTGTATAATATAGTTAATAATATAACTAGTAATACAACTTAATGTAGTTATATTTATAGTTATTTACTTTTAGATTAACTTTTAAAATCTTGTAATAATTATAATCTTTTAATTATAATTATTGTTATTAACACAATTTATAATCTAAAATTAAATAAATATAAACAATTGCAAATCAATTTACCCATTTATCTTGTTGTAGTTCTAATGAAATGTACTATTTTCATTGCAAAAACTGCAGCGTGCATCCGTAATATAAGACATAAAATGGGGAAGTGTACGGTGGCCGAGAAGTGCAAAGCAAATCACAATTTTGAAAACAAAATAACAAATTACAAACGCAAATGCAAGTCTAAAAAACAAAATAACAATTCAGAAAGCACAACAACAATTCAGAAAACATTATAAGTCAGAAAACACAATGACAAATTCGAAAACAAAATAACTAGTCAGAAAACACAACGACAAATCCGAAAACAAATTTACAAGTCAGAAGACACAACGACAAATCAGACAAACCGGAAAAGGTAGGTATAGTTTGAGACAGCGCCATTGGTTTGGGATTACTCACCGCTGACTGGACGAGACATCTGACAATCAACGTATACAGGGAAGAACCAGCCGAAGAACAGCAGAGTCGTGGTAGAAAGTTCGGAGATGGTATTAAAGTAGCTCAGTTTAAATGTATTGTATGAATTGCCCTTACTCTGGAATAAAAAATACGGGGTGTCTATTTACCTTTAGTTAAAAGTGGCTGTAAACCATCAGCTCCAGTGGTGCAGTTGGATAAGTGCGTGCCCTTGGCCTTTTGAAGCGATGACCCGGGTTCGATCCCGCCTTTTGCCGAACTTTTTGCATACTGTTTTATAATGTACTACAATACTGAAGTGCAGATAATTGCCACTATTTGCAACAAGTAGTATACTTGATAGTAGAAATCCTGCTATTTTAACAGTGTAAATAGGTATTTGCACTTAGTGTAAATAGCATATTGCTAAAAATACTGCTATTTTCACTTAGTGTAAATAGAATCCATTGCTAATACGAGATTTGAAAAGGGAGAAAAAAAAAGTTCGGCAAAAGGCGGGATCGAAACCGCGTCGATCGCGTCAAAAAGCCAACGACACACACTTATCCAACTGCTCCACTGGAGCTGATGTTTCACAGCCACTTTTAACTAAATATAATTATACACTCCGTATTCTTTATTCCAGAGTAAGGGCAATTCATACAATACATTTAAACTGAGCTACTTTAATACCATCTCCGAACTTTCTGCCATGACTCTGCTGTTCTTCGGCTGGTTCTTCCTGTATACGTTGATTGACAGATGTCTCGTCCAGTCAACGGTGAGTAATCCCAAACCAATGGCGCTGTCTCAAACTATACCTACCTTTTCCGGTTTGTCTGATTTGTCGTTGTGTTTTCTGACTTGTAAATTTGTTTTCGGATTTGTCTTTGTGTTTTCTGACTTGTTATTTTGTTTTCGAATTTGTCATTGTGTTTTCTGACTTGTTATAATGTTTTCTGAATTGTTGTTGTGCTTTCTGAATTGTTATTTTGTTTTTTAGACTTGCATTTGCGTTTGTAATTTGTTATTTTGTTTTCAGAATTGTGATTTGCTTTGCACTTCTCGGCCACCGTAGAAGTGGGAAAATATCAGGAATTAGAACAACATAATTGCACCAAAATTAGAATTGTAAATATCTATAAAAAAAAATTTAAAACAATTCTGGGAGTTTGTGTTTACACATTTTTTTTTTTAAATGTAAAACAAAATTAAAAATCTTTGCAATTTCATCATGCAAGGTTTGTGAAACCCCAGCTAAAGTCATTTTGTTGTGTGATTTACTGTTTTCTACATAAAATGATCCTTCATAAAGATGTAAAGAACATTCTGTGAAATAACCTTTATATCTTTAATATTGACTGAGTAAGGCCATGTCAAAGATTGAAATCATAGTGAAATTAATTGTTGAAATCAAACTTTGATGCTTGTTATCTCATAATTAGATTTTGAGACTTTAGCCTGGATTTCACAGACAGGGTCACAATTAATAAGTGAAATATTAAAAAGGAAAACAATTGAAGGGGTAAAATGGTGGTAATAAGTAAATAAACATTCACACACTCATCGTGTTTTTGTGAAGTATGCAGCATAAACTGAAGCAGACGCACAAGTGTTCATCCAGAGTTCAGGCCTCTCAGCTCTGCCTATCGATCCACACCACAGGGACAGAGATCTATGTGTGTGTGTTAGAGGGAGTGAAAGTAAACATTGCTTGGGACGACAAAACACTGTTCCCACCGGGACATTGGTCTGTCTGCCTCCTCCCTAGCACACACACTCACACACAGTCTTAGTGGGGACATAGGCAGCTAAGCCAGGCTTTAATATCAAGTGAGGACCCTTGTGTTTAATCAGGAGTGTTCCTCTTTTGTTCTCAGGCTCAGGGAGAGATGTGTGGACCAGTGGAGGAAAGGTTAATGCTAAGGGGTCAAGTGATTTCACACCCGAGACGCCAACCGCCTCGACACTGAGCTCCGCCACATCCCACAATGATGACATAGTCACCCTGATTTATGGCCTGGAGGAGGTGGAGGTGCTGGGAGGGAATCACACTGTAATCTTATGATAATGATGTCACAAAAACACAATAAAAGAATAGCAAAACTAGACACCTCCCACACACCTTTCATCTACGTGGGAATTCATTAAAGGGATAGTTTATCCAAAAAATGATAATTCTGTCAACATTTACTCAGCGTTGTGTCGTCCAGACATGTATGACTTTACGGGTAGCACAAAAGTAGATATTTAGCGGAATGCCCAAGCTGCTGTTTTCCATACAATTAAAGTTAATGGACCACGGCTGTCCCTATCTACTTACATAACTGTTTAAAAGTTTGGGTCAGTATTTTGTCTTTTAATCAGTAAGGATGCATTAAATTGATCCACAGAGACAGCAAAGACATTTATTAATGTTGTTTTTTTTAACTTTAAATTCATCAAAAAATTATGGAAATAATCACGGTTTTCGGAAGATAATTGCTGTTGAAAATTGAGCCAACACAGGAATAAATGCACATTAAAAATGATATAAAAATAGAAAAGTTATTTTAAATTGTAGCTGAATTATATTTTAAAATTAGAGTTTTAAATATATTAAAATAGCAAACAGTTATTATTATTTTATTGTAATAGTATTACTGCTTTCACTGTATTTTTTATCAAATAAAAGCAGCCTTGGAGAGCATTAGATTTCTTTCAAAAACTTTTAAAAACCTACCAACCCCAGAATGGCAGTCTCTCTCTCTCTCTCTCTCTCTCTCTCTCTCTCTCTCTCTATTTGTGTTGGATAGGTGAGCAAGAACTGCACTGGAAAAAATACAATAGAAAATAGAAAATAAATAAGTCTGTATTCATAAAATGCCACACAAAAATATGAAAACATTATAATTAAAGCTTAATTTGGCATTAATGTGACTCTGCACAAACCACATAACAAGCACTTTCAGTGAAAGAAAACAAATCAAGTGAGTGTGGGTGAAACTGAGACAATGGAATTAATGTGCGCCCTTATCACAGATGAGCCATTACGTACAGCCTCACTATTCTGAACACACATGCACATCAATAGCCCAAACAATAAATAATCAGACCAATAGAATACACTCCCTCAACTTCCACTGCAAATCTCCCTATCATTATCAGAGGGTGGGAACTGAAAACAATTAATAATCCCACAATCAGCCTTTCAGACTGCATCCATCTTGTTTTTCATTAGGCTCCCTCTCTCTCTCTCTCTCTCATGTGGAATTTAAATCCTAACTTTGCATCTGATCAGTAGTCTTCTCTGCAGCTTCTTGGTTTTAAAGGCCTATAACAAGCAACTGTTTTCTGACACTGCATTTACATTTCGTTTGGCAGATGCTTTTTACAGTGCATTCATGGTATAGGTTTTATCAGTGTGGAGGGAATCAATCCCACAATCTTCAAGTTATAGGTGGAGGCTTTTCCACTATTAAAAAGTCCGGTTCATATTTTTCTTTTTTAAAGAATATTTTTGTGTTATAACGTCTTAACATCAAAGTTAAGGATGGCCCAAAATCTCATGATTCATCAGAGAAAAAATAAAATCCTACCAACATAAAAATCTTATCCCACGCCACTTCCTGTGATGACGTGGTTCAGAGTTTCTACATCTGGCTTTTGAGCAATGAATTTCAATGAGTTTGCATGTCATTTTTGCTTATGGCTCAGGATTTTAAAATATATTTTATAGAGGTTTCACTGATAAAAATCGCTATACTGTACATTTCTAGACTAACCACCATGGTTTTGCTAGACTAACCAAAGGGAACTGTGGTTATACAAATGGTAATCAATACGCCAAAAACCATAATTACTACACTTTTAACACAATAAAACCATGGTTAATTTTCATAAGGGCTAAACGGCAAGAGGGTGAGTAAACAGTGACAGAATTTGGATTTTTAGGTCAACTATCCCTTTAAGACGCCTTTAAGATGAGGCCCATCTCGCAGACTGATCAAAAGAGATTTTCAAGCCTGGACCATCCAATAAACACAACCTTTATGAGAAACCAGCACACCACTGGCTGACCCCTGAGTTTCAAATCCACAAAACCAGATTTAACGAGCACACATACATTAAACAGCATTAATAGCCTAGCCAAGCACTTAATGGATCAATTCTTTCTGTTTGCATATCCGAGTGAAAGGAGGAACAGAAGAGGAGGAGGAGGAATGAAAGCGAGAAAGGATGCTCTCCAATGATGAGTTGTAAAGCGAATGTACCTGACAGTATGCTTGTCCATCATGTGCAAAAATACACGTTCTTGTGCGCTCACTAACGTCCATGCTAACATTGGCTGCCGCCACCCCTTCTGATTTCTGATCTCTGCCTTTAGAAGTGTCTCATTCAGACCTGGCACAGGCTTCTCATTCGCCCCGGCTCCCGCACTATTAAATTAAAGCAGCGGAGCCCATTTAACAAGCGCTGTAGCGGATCATTTGAATAAGGACAGTATTAGTATTCCAGCGGAGCTGCAGCTAAAAGCTGCTGACCTTTTCCTCCGCACAGGAGATCCTTGAACACATCCCGTCAAATCACAGCGCCTGGTAATAAGCCATCAACGCCAAAGAGTGTTAGCGCATAGGGGATTTTCTTTTTTTTTTCACGCCACCAAACAGAACAGCAAGGCCGGCGTATTGCGATCTATCAGCGGGCCGGGATCTAAGAGGTGGAGGAGGGGGCAGAAAATGGCGAGTACGGGATTTATCACGTCGCCCTGCTCTCGTCTTGTACAGTGGGAGGGCTTTTCGTGATACAGCATTGATTTATGTGCGTGTCAAGGGGTGTGGGATTGATCAGCGCGCATCAGAATTCCCCACGAGTGCTCTCATAACAAATCATAGCTTGACCTTTGCTAAGACATATTTAGCCCTTGTTGCACACTCGAGGAAAATGCTGTTAGGTGCCACCGGAGCAAGTGCATGTATTTGTTTGTTTTGTTGTCATGCTTGACTAACATCCAAATATTCAAATTACAGAAGATGTCATGTGGATGTAAGACTGCACGGCATGAGAACAGCATTTTACAAAACAAATACGCTTTCAATTTTAGCTCAAAGACATGCAGTGATCATAATATTCCCTGCTCTGATACGCAATACGGTTGATTAATTTACAAATTTACCATGAGAAATACATATGGAGGATGAGGAGTTGGCTTTATCTGTTCTGCCCCACATTGCTGGTGAATTTTTATTGACTTGAAATCGTTTCATGACACAAGTTTCTGCTATGGGCTGGTCGATTAATAGACGTTTTAGGCCTTGTTACCAGGATCAGTTAATGTGATGGGATGTTTGATGGAATGCCAAGAATCTCTGTTTTCTACGTTTTATAAAGCCTCAGAAATAAAGAAGGAAAGGGAGTAAAGTGCGCTTTTCAAGGGTTTGTACTCTTGATTGGTTCATCTTATGAATCAGATGAGGAATGAATGTTTAACAAAAACAGATGGTACAGTATGAGAAATAATAAGTGGTTACATTATGATATAAAAGTTGTTGACAAGGTATAAACTGTTGTTGCCAAGTTAAAAAATGTTACTCTTAGGTAAACAACTTTTAATACCTTAAACATTATATCAAAATGACGAGAAAGTGATATAGGCTTGGAGTTTCTAGTGTTGCAGTGTTCAACAGTGCCAGTTAGACCTATTCATGCCAAGTTCAGATTTTTGGTACAAAAATTCTGTTTTGTCTCTATAAGCGTCACACTGAGATCAGTATATTGTACTGCAATGACTTGTCATTCCTTTATTCAAAAGCCAGGTACATTTTTAATGGTTTGGATAACAAACAAAAGTTTAATAAGTTATTCATAAGTTTTTTTTAGTTCATTAAAAATTCAGCATTGGACTTAATCTGTAATTTGGTGCCAAAAATGGTATAGTTTACTCACATTAGACTTGGTGGGGAAAGGCCTTTAGATAGAAAAACGTGTAAAAAAATAAAAACATTAATTACATAATAATAAAATCAGAATGGGACATTTAATGCCTCAAAAATGCAAAGGCTGCATTAGTTTTGGAGCTTTAGCTGTAATCATTAACAAATTAAGAAATCAAACTAAATATATTTGATAGTATTCAAATGCAAAAGAAGCTAAACTAAACTTGTTTGTGTTTGGCCCTCAAAAAGGTCCAATCGATGATGCAACGATTAATTCATTTCCCAAGGGTTCAGTTTAGTTATATAATTTAGACCACAGACTACAAATTGATCCTTAAACAACATAAATTGCTTCACAAAACACAACTGCAACATTCAAGCCCACAATGCCAGTTTACCATAATCCTGTAGCCATTAAAACTGTGCATTTGTGAAACTATGCAATGAAACAAATAGTTAAAAAGAGCCAAACAGATGTTCTGCCTCACAATAACAGGGTTCAAGTGGAGCAGGGTGCCCCTAACCGGCTAATAAACGGCCCCAAATGAGCCTGCAATTAAATTTATACACTTGATTGCACTGCTGTCATGTCCACTACAGGCTTATCGAACACCTGGGATCCATTTCCTAATAAAACCTCGGAAAAAAGAAGGAGAGGGAGAGGAGGGAACAGAGCACATGAGTAAAATGTGCTTTTCAAGGGTTTGTACTCTTGATTGGTTCATCTTATGAATCAGATGAGGAATAAATGTTTAACAAAAGCAGATGTAACAGTATGAGATATAATTTGATTATGAAAATATATTTTTTTTTTTGATTAATCGTTTCATGTCAAAACGGAAGAAAACAAAACTCGTCATACTGCAGCAAATTCATTAAAATAAATCTCTTTCTGACAGATATGTTCACTCTTTGTTAAATGTTAGCTTATTTTATCCATAATGCAAGCATTTAAAAAAAAGAAGGATAAAAATGTTTGTGGTACTGGAAAAAAAAGACAATGACTGACAAAGACAACAGTTAAAGACACTGCTAGCAGACACAGTACAAATAATAAAAACTGAACATTTTTTACAGTATGAAGATGCATATGCAAGCACAGAAGAAAAACTGTGCAGACTGACATTACAAAGATGTTATTTGAACATATTTCTATCTCCCTCTTTCTCTCTGTTCTCAGTTTCCTCTCTCTTTCCTTCCCTAATGAGGACTTCAGCTAAGAGGACAGTCTCTCTCTGGCTCAAAAATAGCCACTTATAGATAGCGCTCTTTGAAAAGCTGTCAGACCGATCCACTGTAAATATAGCTTTCTCTTATCAAGTCCCCTTAAGTTATAAAAACACTTTTAACCTCCCAAAATTTCAGACTCCATTACAGCTAAGCTGATGTGTGTTGTGATGGTTCATGCTAACTGAGTGTTTACTTGTGGAAGCAATTAGCAGAGTTAGCCGCTCAAAGGCAACAAAATTAAGTTTGTTTCACTCTGTCAGTGAAGTAAACACTGTATTGGTGCAAATCCTCTCTCTTGCTCCTTAAAGAAGTTTGTTAATTAAGAAGCTGCATGATATGTTTCTTAAAATCAGGCTAGCATGAAGACATGGCTATTTCTACACAGCCAAACTACAGTAGTCAACATTTGAAGTGGATCAAAAAAGTTAATCAAAGTTGTCCTAAGACAAGAACGCATTTTGGTTTTAGGTTTTAGGACAACTTTGATGAAAGGTTTTTATCCACTTCAAATGTTGACTAGTGTATAATGGCCATCTCGTTCTATTGTGGGTTCAGAATCTCTCTTCTTTCTATCAATGTTACGCCAGATGAGGTACCTGGTCACGGGCCAGCAGTAAATTAAGATAGAAAGAAGAGTTAATTTATTGTCCAGAAAGGAAACTAAAGCAGTGAATTGACTGGGACAAAATGTAGACTTGCAGGCTAAAATGAAAAACGTTCTTTGTGCACATTATTGTGTGTGATATTCTATAAAGATTTTAGAAAATGTCTTCAAAAAAATTCTGATTAAGAATACTTCGTATTTCTTACATGAAACATGACTGAAAAACAACAGCATGTAAACACCTGCGTCAGAGGTAATGGCATAAATTACAAATGTCACTTCACTTATTTGATTATGTTTGCAAATTTTGTGACCGTGTCCAACAATTACCTGGCAATATTACCTTTTTCTTGAGTTAGCTGGTTCACTGAGTAAGTAATGGCAATTTAACTTGGTTAAATTAAGTATTTTTCTCAAGTAGCTGACAACCAATTGATTCAATATGTGGCCAAGTAGAAACAGTGAAACAGAAGAAACTACAAACATATTAGTAGAAAAATGAAACGAAACGCTATATAACCCCATCTGATCCAGTTATTAGATCACAGAAAAATGGTTAAAACTGCAACAAGATTTTATTTGGTCTATATTCGTTCGCTTCAACGACTTTTCTTCTTCAAAACTTTTTATCCTTTTTTTTTTTTCCTCGAATGACTAACAGTCATCATTACTGCCAAATAGGTTACCTGTGAGTGTGGCCATAAATCGTATTAACATAAACTTAAAATGTCTCACTGCTTTTTACCTGTGAGTGTGGCCATAAATCGTATTAACATAAACTAAAAATGTCTCACTGCTTTTTTCCTCTCTGAAGCAACCTGTCTCGAGTGCAGGCCATCTGTACATAGTTATCGCTGTGCTCACACAGATGGCCGCCAAACGCTTTCAAAGTTGCTCCGTCCGCACATCTAACCTTACAAAGCAAACTAATTAGCAGTAAACGCATTGCGAGGAAGAAGTCGTTTGAATGTGTTTTTTTCTCTTTTTTGTTTGACTGGGTTCTAATGAGGAAAGAACACACTCTGGGTGCTCTGGGTGCCGGAGGTTGTTCCTGGAGCTCAAGGTTTACGGTCTTCTTTAAGACTCAAATAAAAAGTAGAGGCTACCTTGAGCCACAGCTTCTGTCCCTGCACATAAGCTTTTTATGAGCAGTTTTGGAGGGCACAAGGTGGACCGGGTAAGATCCTAAAGTGGGAGTGTTTAGAGTGTGCAGGGGGGAGGTTAAAGACCCGAATGCTGTTTTAGCAACTGTAAGGTCAATGAGAAGCCTGAAATATAAGCAGAAGCTGATGAGGATTGGCTTCTACAGTCTTCTTTTAGCATTACTAACAGGGAACATTCTCAGAAACGTTCTTCCAGTAACGTTAATAGAACGTTCAATGAAAGTTATCAGGTCTTATGTTCTCAAAATGTTAATAAAAACGTTATTTATGCATCTTTGATGGATTTTTTTTCTGAAGCTTTTGACATTCTTCTAACGTTTTTTTTTTATTTTTTTAAAGAGAACATGTGTAACGTTCTCATAATGTTTTCAAAATGACAAAATAGAATGTTCCCTTAACATTTGCTTAAATTAACTTTTTTTTGTGGATGTTTCAAACATTCAGAAAACATTCAGTAATAATGTTCTCATAACTTAATGGTAACTTTAGCAAATATGCTTAGAACGTTCTGTTATGAGTTATTCTTAAGGAATACAAAATTTTCAGTAGCCTTTTCTGAGACTTTTACACGTCTTCAAGTATTTCTTTTGTCTTTCGTGATGTTTTTTGGTCTTTCATCAGAAAGCTTCTTTTGGAGAGCTTCTTTCACTCAGGAACTCAATTTACAGAAAGGAGGACAACTCCTTAGAAAGCCAATTAGCTAGCGCGGTACGTGGGTTAAGAGAAAATGTGAAACAAGCCTGCTTCCAAGCGTAATATTATTTTCATTATTTCGTTCATTATTTATTTATGGATGTGCTCAGACAGAATTAATGCTAGAAATCCTGGTGCGAGACGTTGGCAGCTCTGGCGGGTCCAGTGGCGCTGTTAGTTAGCATGCACACACACACAGTTCCCCGACACCAAATAAAATGACAGTGTGTGTTTCCTGTCCAATTCAATTCAGCTCCATCTTTATAGTTTCAGGGGTAAACAAACCTGTCTACAGCTATTGTGGTTCAAAGAAGTGCAGTCGCCACCCTTTGCGTTAGCATATGACGTATACAGTACCAAACAAAGCACTTGACGTTAATGCTAATACTGGTTCCTAAATGATGTAGCATCACATTACAAAACACTGCAGATAAGATTCTCTTGCCTAGCCCAACATGTGGCCATTTTAGCAGCTAGCAAAGATCACCCCAGGCTTTCAGTGGAGGCACATTACAAAAACATATTTCTTTTCCCGTTTTCAGCCAGACATTTCTGATAAAAGCATCTCAGAGGCTACAGGGCGCACTGGTTATTCTCTTGACATATTATGTTTCAGTTATTATATGTATTTTCCCCCTTTCACCACATTGAGAAAATTGAGAACGTATGGTGTGCAACTTTGTTCCTTGTTCTTTGAGGATCCATTTTTGGAGAGGGGGTGAAGGGTTGGGCGCTGTAGCTGGATAGATAAACAGAAAAATGGTCTCAGCATGTCAGTTTGTTGTTTTTACATTGACCATAAGTGAGGCGTTCCTTCCTGCTCACATCTTAAAGAGCGAGCCCCACAGCCATGTGTAGGCAATAATGACAGATATGTTCTCTTGCCGCATTTCCCTTGTCGCGCTGCGCGGGGCTACAACGAGGGGCGCGGTAAATGCTAACACGTTGCGGAGTTGGAAATCCTCATGAGCTTGTCTCATTAGCGGCTAATTGGAACGACTTTCCTCTGTCTTTTGTTCAACGTCACATTTGTCTTTCTTCTTTTTTTCCTCCACTGAACAGGGGGCAGATGGGGGTGGAGGATGCATATTTCTGAGCCTACAAGATTTAGCAGGGGAGTTGGGCCCGTGTTACTGCAACATAAACTGCTGTCCCACGATTAACCTTAGAAAGCGACCGAGTGCAAAATTAAGCACTCAAACTGCACAACCAATTTAGCTCTAGAGATGGAAGAGAGGACCTCTCCACTCTGCCATTGACTTTTCCCAACTGGGTAATACTAAAGAAAACAATAACAAAGCCAAATGGTGAACCACTCTTACAGTTTCCATTTGAGCTTGACTGCAGGCTGCAATGGCCCATTGAATCTATTGCATAAATTGGCTTGGTAACCACTCAAAGCAGCCTTAGGAGACATTTCAAAATGGGTGAACCTTGAATAAAGTCTCGGCATGGGATCAGAATCAAAAATAAGAAAGTTCATGTGTTGTGGTTAGTCTAGTACGTTCATCTTATCATCTGAAATTTATATTTTGCCTTCAAAACAAATTTGATTAGAACTGATTTTTCATGGTTACATTTAATCTGAAAAAAAAATCTTTGCAATCTTTGGTTATTCTCTATTTTCAAAATTACACAGATTTTGAATTCTGATGGATATTTTGATGATATTTAAAAACAATAGTAATAATAGGGTAATTTGTTATTTGTTAAAAATAAAGGTTCTTATTGGCATGGATTGTTACATAAAGAAATCCATAGAAATGGGAAACCAAAAATGGTTCTTCTGTGGCATCACTGTGAAAATCCCATTTCTGACTCTTTATTTCTAACAGCGTATAAATGTATGGAAAGTTCTTCACACCTTGTGCTGTTCTTGCCTGTGTGTAGCACCTACAGCTCTGCACAGCAAAGAAGACATTTTAAAAGGAAGCTGTAAAGATTTTAATTTAATCAAATGACAATGGTCATGACAAACTTAAATCTGTTTTTACAAAATTTGACTATAAGTGGACCTCAAAACAAAATCAACATATGCCTGTTAATACAAATACTTGTAGAAGAACTAAATTAACTAATTCATTTTAATCAACAGCTGGATTGCAACGTAGACTCAAATCATGTTTTGCAAGGGTGCTATACAAATGAATTGAGCAGATTTTAACGATAGAAGCAGGGCAATTATTTTTGAGCTGAAGCCTGAAAACGAGGGACCATGGTTATAATTACCTGCATGCCGTGAATACTGAGGTCAGGAATTTTAACCTTGTGGTCTTTACTGCTTTCCAACAACAGAAAAAAGGAGAAAATGTAAGCCTCAGGATGAAGAAAAAGAAATAAAAACCAAAGGAAAAAATGAAACCAAAGGACAAAAAAATAAGCCCTGTTGCCCTCTTCTATTAAAAAGGACAAGTTGTGACCAGAACCATATTTATGACACATCCATATGCTTTTTAAGCTCTGGAGAGGGAGCGAGGTGAACTGGAAGGACTCTTGGGGATGATGTACATGTCTAAATCTCTGGCCCTCTACATCACAGGTTTTTCCTAAAGTAGTACTGACATTGACCTCTCTAAGACCCGGCCATCGCAAAAGCCCTAACAAGGTATTAACATGGTAACGCTTCCCTCAAAGGAAGTGCAGCTGCAAAAGGTACTCTGCCCCAAAGACTTTCAGGCCTCAAAGACCTGTCCACATCTACTATAAGGCCACAAACCATGAACATATTCACACACGTAGTGTTTACTACAGAATCAAGCTCAAAGCGTAGCTCATCGTAAATTGCCTCGCCACTTACGTGGGCCATATGGAAGCATACATGCTCATAATATGAAGTATATTAATAAAGTTTGCCTCAGGCTCAAGACATGCATTTGCGCTGTGCATCTTTACTCTATTAATGCAAAGCTACACAACAAATCATACCATAACTTGAGGCACCACAAGCTTTCTTCAAACAGTTCATCTGTGGCTACATCAATGAAGGACAGGATAAATCATCACAGGTTGCACTGATAGTAGCGTTTTGTAGAAATGGCATCTATCCATCTAGATAAAACAATAAATATGTCTATATTATCTTTACATCATGATTTTACATATCCTCCACTCCTTTTTACATCTTCTATACCCACATTCATATGGCTCAAGCACCACAAGCATCACACAGTTTCTATTATATATACATTTACATTTATTCATTTAGCGGAGAAGTGCTGATATAGTAATACAAAGCATCATATATCTATTATATATATATATATATATATATATATATACTGAAGAGTTTATTTGCAAAAGCAGATAACTCTGTTTTTATTCATTTTCAAAAATCATGTTTTTATTGTGTTTTGTTGTGTTAGTTAGCTGTATTTGTTAGTTATTTTTTTACCTAATAAAAATAACCGGACTGCAGATTATTCGGAATGCACAATGAAAAAACATGATTTTTCAAAACAGATTGTTAAAAACAGTGTTATCTGTTTTTGCAAATGAACTCTTCATATATGATCATTTTATATATCATAATTATAATGTCCTTTTTATATTTCATACAAAGTTTTATGAAATATGACAAAAAATCTAATCATGTCATCATTTACACAAACCTGAATGACTTACTTTCTTTTGTGCGATATAAAAGAAGGTATTTTGAAGACTGTTGGTAACAAAGCTGTTTTAGTTACCAATGACTTCCACTGCATGAACGAAAAAAAAACTGCAATGTTTCTCTTCTTTTATGTTCCATAGTTTAAAGGTCGTTGTAGCCTAAACGTTTATGTGTAATAAATGTTATGTTGAATCAAATAAAATATTTATTTCTAAAGCTACTATTTGTAATGTCTACTACTTAATACTTTCTCATTTAACACAAAAATAGCTTTAAATAGTCTTTTGAGGGTATTTTCACAGCCAAATGTAATTCGCGATTAATTAGATGAATTAATCGACACATCATGTAATTAATTAGATTAAAAATTTTAATCTAATTATATAGTACTATATATATATATATATATATATATAGATAGATAGATAGATATAGTATTGTCACTAAAATAGAAATAAAATGGTGATCCCATGCTAATTAATAATTCAATTTAAACTAAAAACACACTACACTCTTAAAAATAAAGGTGCTTCACGATGCCATAGAATAACCTTTTTGTCTAAATGGTTCCATAAAGAACCTTTAACATCTGAAGAACCTTTCTGTTTCACAAAAGGTTCTTTGTGGCGAAAGAAGGTTCTTCAGATTATAAAAAGGTAAGAAAGAGATGGTTCTTTAAAGAACCTTTGACTAAATGGTTCTTTGTGGAACCAAAAAGGGTTCTTCTATGGCATCACTTGAAGAACCTTTTGAAGCACCTTTATTTTTAAGAGTGTACTGTGGACTCAAAAAGAAAAAAGACTAAACTGCACTTAAAAAGTGTCAATTGCAGGTTTCAATACTTCGATCATGGAGAAACTCTCTCAGAGAAAGACCTTTTTAACCTCAAATTTGTCTATGAAAACCAGATTGGGTTTATATATAAATATATAATGACTTAATTCAAAGCTTAACAAATACATATCACCAGGTGAACCAAGTAACACAAACTACACTTTAAAAAAGAAAATGAATGTGTCAAGGCATTAATAAAATATAAAATAAAATAATTTGTTATAATATTTTGGCATAATAATAGCCCTATTATAATATTAATGAATGTCAAAGCAAAATGAAATCTTTACAAAGATTTGAAAACCCCTGGTTGGGAATCACTGGTTTAGACAATTGTGTTTTAGTCAACTTTGTTGATGAAGGCAGAATATTCAGTGTAGAGTTTAGGAGAAGTGTAGGGTGTGTGTGTGTGTGTGTGTGGGTGTGTGTGGGAGTGTTTGTGCTGATTGTGTTGAGCCTGCACGGTGCCCATGAGGAAGCTCATCTGTTACAGCGCGTCTGCATGGCTTGTGCCACTGAGGGCGGATGACAGGGTGTCACAGCAGCAGACAATGATGGATGCACCACATTCAGTAGGCAACTTGGGCAATTGGACACATTAACAAGAGGCACCTGCTTTTCTCTCCGTACAAATCTATTAAAAGATAACAGCAATGGCAGATCCCACTCAACTAGTAAATGATAACTCTGTCTTCACTGCAAGGAGAGAGGAGTCCCTCGAAAAACACTGGCCTAAACCATAGCATTGCTGGTCAAACAGTGCCATCTAGTGTTTAGAGTGATAAATGTTGCTGCATGACATAAGAGACCGATATTCTACATTGGCTAGTGTGGCTAGTTGTCACACTGATTATTACTATACTAAAAAATGCTGGGTTGTAGTTAACCCAGCATTTTTTAGAGGGGACATATATGCTATATATGTCGCCCTGCACAAGCATACTTACTGTATAACATACTGAATACTTGTGCATATAAGCATAAGCATATAGCATACTGAATACTTGTGCAGGGCGACATATATAGCACACTATAAATAAATAAATAGCTAGATAGATAGAGATAGGGATTTTTTTAAGTAAGTAAAGATTATTTACATTCATTTACATTTTACAAGAAAATACTATTTTATTCTTTACTTCAGAGTTTCAAGTTCAATGTGTTACTTGCTTTTTCTTTCTCAATTTCTGGGTGAAAATTGTTTCTTCCATTTTGTTCAATGGTTGATTGTTTTAATCATTGCAAAAATGTAAACTATATTAGCTCTAATCTGTTTAATGTGACTATAAGACATTAACATATTCTAAATATTAACATCATGAAACATTATATTGTGAAAAGCACTATACGAGTTAATTTGACTCAACAAAAACTGATCATTTCCACCGTTATTTAAAAAAAAATAAGGTACAGTTAATTTAACACACATTGACCTTTTATACCAATATCAATGTCTTTCAACTTGAGTCGTGAGTGTGATCCATTTTACAAGTTTTGATAAAGTCATACATACATCAATCAAAATGGCTGATTATACAGATTCAGGACTACACACACACACACACACTTTTATGTGTAAAGCGTATGACTGGGGTTTAGTGGGTAAACAATAATGTGTCAAGCAAGACTCAACCTGCCTCAAGAGACAAGTGTGAGACTGATGCGACAAAAGCCCTCAGGCAAATTTTAATGATGGATTGAGAATCATTATCCTTCTGATGGTGATGTGAGTGGCAAAAGACATTTCTTGTGGACATGTGTGGTCTGTGCTTGATGATTGGCTTGATTTTTTTCCACTATGAATCTGAGAAACTAGGCTAATGGGTTTTCTGTAAGTGTACTCAATCCTCTGTGCTCCTGTGAATATGGGGATTTGCTTGCTAGACAATCAGACGCAGTTGTTGCTCGCACTCAATCAAATTAATGAATAAGAATCAAAGAATAATAACAAAAGCTATGCTACAATACAGCCATGGTGGCTTCATCTGTGAAATCTTTAGTAATTTCATAAATAAATGAAGTAAAATAACAATATTGAATTAATTATGAAACTGCAGAAGCTTAAGTAAATAATAATCATAATAATAATAAAAAAAAGATGATTGTGCTCGGTAATAAAGTAAAAATATACACACCACATTGTTACAATAATGAATAGCTAAACAGATAAAAATGTAAGTGTAACTATTTAATTATTCATTGACAAAATGTACTACATACATGTTTGCTAGCAAGGGTGAATCGCATTCAACAATATTTTTAACACAATATTAATTCTGTGTATTCAGTGGAGCAATAATAATAATTATTATTATTATTGACATTGGAACATATTTTAGTAAATAATAATTATTATTATTGTTGTTGTTGTTACAGCTAGAGTAACTTACTAAATTATTATCAAATATAAAATAAAATAACAAATACAATAACAAATAAAAATATTAAATGCACAAGACTCAGTTTTCATTGAAGTATTTTATTATTTTAGCAGTCTTGATCAATAGGGAGGATTTGATTTGGCCGCTGCTGGTTGTGGATCACTCTTTATTTTGGTGGTAATAAACAGAAGATAAAGTCAATGTATTCCATATTAACATACGGAAAATCTAGTGCATCTTTTAACTGCGCAGAGCATAAACACTTAAGAGACCATGTCAGACGTGAGGGCCAGAGCTAACTAGCATGGTACATACCTTTACGACAGTTTGTCAAGCTGCTTAAGTGTCCCCTTAACAGAATTTACGGTCATTTAAAAAGTGACAATGCACAAAAACGACTACTTTTCTCTCTGTACTCCTTCACAGCCCACTAAAACCTTGTCATAAATCTAGCTGCATATCCAGGCAGATGGCTTGTGTTGTCAGATATCACACGCCAACAACGCTTTTTACCATCATTGTCTTGACAGAAATATTATGCGGAAACTGCAGTGACACATCACTTAGCGTGGTTTAGCCGAAGTCGCCTGGTGCCATTTTAATCAATCAAATTTGTCACTTTTTTACTATAATGATCTTATGGTAGGGACCCAGCATTAAGAGGATGTGGAGAGACTTATCTATCGCTTGATTTACAACAATCCGTAGATTTTGTACTGGGGACTCAGTCTTCCAGAGGAACAGCATTTCTATCAAATGGACCAGTAAATTATGGAGTAATTCCTTTAGGCCAAATGGAAATGCCACTCCTTACCGCCATCTCAGACTCAGGCCTAGTTGTTTGAATAAAAGCAGTTTCACGAGTTCACCCTTACATATAATCTGATTGAGCAAATAGTAAGCATATTTTGGCGTGCTGTCCTGGGGAAGGGCTCCGAGACCGGAATATAGCCAGAACCCAGAGAACTCCCCCTATCTCTATACTATAGTATGGGATGAGAATGGATTAAGAGTGAGGAGTTGGGGTGGAGGAGGGATGCTGGAAAACTGTCATAGTAGAATAGAGGTAAGTAGGCTGTGTATATATACATATTGTGCTAGTTAGGATGATTAGCTAAACGGGTTACACCTGTGCCAAATTGGGGGATTTTATACCATTTTTAAGGACATTTTCAATTTAGTGATTAAAAATGCCATGGGATGTAACCATCAAAGAAAAAATAATACATTTTTCCTTACACCTTGTATTTTCAAAGTAAATGTTTTTTTGTTTTTTACAAATAATCTGATTATTTATATGGATGATTAATTATCCACAATTAAAAGGTTCACCTTTCTATAATGTCATTTACTGTTTTTTTTTTCTGCATGTTGTTACTTAGATTTGGTGGACAGACTTATTTAAAATATTAATAAGAAGTGAAACAGCTGTGTATTTTATGTATGTATGTTACGTATTTATTTATTTATTTTAGTGCTGTCAAACGATTAATCGCGATTAATCGCATCCAAAATAAAAGTCTACATGTATGTGTTTGTTTTTATATATACATAATAAATATACACAGTACACACTCATATATTATGTAAACAAAAACTTATTTTGGATGCGATTAATCATTTGACAGCACTAATTTATGTATGTATGTATTTATTTATTTAAATACCAACAACAATAATAATAATTATAATAATATTTTGCCCAAAACTAGTGAATTTGATTTTCTTTTCAAGGATTTAATTCTTTAAATGTACAACAATTGTATGACCCTGACATTTTTAACTTAATGTAGCACAAAAAAAAAATCCAAAATACTTAAATTTGACAATTTAAGTGATGCTTATTTTAGAAAGTGTATCCAGGTCATTGTGTGCATGAATGGTTATTTTTAATGTATTGTATTTCATAATAAACTAACAGATCCAGACAAAAAAAGTCTTATATCATTGACTCAATCAATCAATCACTGAAATGTGATGACAACTACAAGTTTTTTATAGCTATGTATGTATGTATTCCTCCAGTTAAATGTCACAATCTGTACCTACTTTATTAAATCTCATTACAATATCTTTTTGACTTCTACATCACAGACACGGGAGAGAAAATGTTGAGTTTTACAAGAGAGAATCCATTGTAGATCATATTCATGGAAAAGCCAATACAGAAGTAGCATTCCCTCACAGCTCTTAATGAACTTTGCTTCTGATGCCAAGTTCATCATTATTTTTTAGCACCCTGTTTATTTCCAGTTTGACCTTTATACTAATTAGAGTTTGACCCTGAAAAGCCGACTCTCTTCCGCGTTCACACTCTCAGTCAAGGCTAGACAAAGTTATAATGCCTTTATTCCCAGGGAGAGGAATATTGGAATTTTCTAAAAGAGCAAACCCATAGGTAACCTATTACAAAACTATACACAATCAATAGCTAATTTCTCCGCATTGATTACTGCTTGGACATTTAACGCGCACCCTCTGGCAAATCATAGTATGTGTGTGTGTTTGCTCCCCATTGACTCGCTGAGTATTACATTCATTGATTCCATGAAGAGGACTGAAAATGCCAAACTGTTCATTAATCTTAATAAAGACTGCTCAGGACCAGAGCTGTCTCTCTTTGCTCTGGGCAAGGATGCAATTCATGTAGAAGAACAAACATTATACGCAACAGTTTCCTGAGATCCAGGAGCAAAACTATTATGACCTGTAACTTGGTCATAAGCTAAACTTGCTTGTATTACATACAGTGCACTACAGTTCAAAAGTTTGGGGTCAGTAATAATTTTTTTATGTTTTTGAAAGAAGTTTCTTATGCTTACAAAAGCTGCATATCTGTTAAAAAATACAGTAAAAAATACATAATTTAAAATATTATTTAAAATATAATAATATTGTGAATCATTATTGTTTTTTTTATTATTATTATTTCAAGAGTCATTACTCCAGTGTCACATGATACTATGCTCAAGATACACAAACAATAGTCACATGGAACCCTAGAGGTTTAAAAAGGGGTGTGTACTGTTATCATACAATTTTTACATTTGTTAGGGAAAAACAGTTGTGTCATATTGCTACTTTTATATTATTTTACTTTAAGCACAACTAAAGCCCACACAAACTCCCTGTTTCGATGTCAACAGATGAAAACCATTTGATAAGCATGCATGTCTGTAAATGAAGACCTCTGGTGACAGAAAACAGAAATTACACTCAAATACAATCAGTAACAGCCTAACAAGACTTGAACTTGATGGCAAATTATGTAGTAGACCTCTATCAGACCCAAATTCACATGCTCAAGGCACAATATAAAAAAAAAAATCGAACAGCTAATGTTACGCAATGTAACATTGATAAAATAATAACTGATTATTGTAGAATAGTATATGGCTCAGCATCAACCTCATTATTAACTAGGATAGAGGTGATTCAAAACCAAGCCCTTAGAATATGTTGTTAGATCCTCTCCTGTGACAGCTTTGCAGGTAGAAATGGGTGAAACACCACTAGACATTCGTGAAATTCAGCTTAAAATGGTATACTGGACTGGTATTAAAGGTCATTTTACCAAGCATGCAGTAAAAAAAAATATTGGAGAGCTGCTGGGAATAAGAGTAGACATATGAATAGTTTTGGCTGGACAGTAGCAGGCTCAACAAATAGATATCAGTAATATCGATATTAGCCCCACGGTGGCTCTGCCAGTATATCTACCTTGGTTTTTTTCTATGCCAACAGTTGATTTGCAAATATTTAATTTAATAAATGAAAACAAGAAATATGTTCCAAAAGAGACAATAGTGCAGCAGCATTTAGACAGTTATTACTTTCAATTTTTACACATTTATACAGACGGTTCTAAAGACCCAGAAACTGGGCGTACAAGTGCTGCCATGTACTGTATATTCCCCACTTTAAATATAAATCTGCAAAAAGAACTTCTAATAATATATCAGTTTATGTAGCAGAGATGATCGCTATTCAGATAGCTTTACAGTGGGTGGAAGAAATGAGGAGGTAGACAAGACAGTGAAACAGGCTCTTAAGCACACAAATATTGACATACATATACCCTTGACTAAATCTGAAATTAAAGGTTTAATTAAAGTAGCTGTCAGAAAGATATGGCAAGAGAGATGGGATAAAGGTAACAAAGGGCGACATTTGTATAATATAAATAAACAAGTAGGACATGTAAGAACTGCTTATGGTAATAGAAGGGATGATACAGTTATATCGCGATTGAGAATTGGACACTCTACTCTTAATAAATCACTCCAGATGATAGGAAGACATGAATCTGGTCAATGTAATCATTGTGGACTTCCCGAAACTGTAGCCTAGCCCTAGAGCATGTGCTGATTAACTGTGGGGCATATGAAAGGGAAAGAATACAGTTAAAAGAGGAATTAAAATCTGCCGGCATTGATTCTATGACATTACAGAATGTGTTAAACAGTTCTCATAAAGGTTATAAAGCTCTTATTAATTTTCTGAAAATAACAAATTTATATAATAAAATATAGATAGGTTTTTTTTTTTTTGTAGTTAGCATTTCCCTTGATATCATCGCCTCACACTCCATCCCAGTAGGTGGCGGAATATGCACCAAAAGCTGGTTTGCCAACCGCCATTAAACATCATGAGAAGGAGAAGAAGACAATCCTGCTTTAGCCAGGCAAGCGAGCGGAGCCTCACAGCTACGCTGGATTTGAATGTGTAGTGTACAGACATAAAAACTAAAATGTCAAAATCCATCAAAGAGTTCAGTCTTCACTACGACCCGATTAATGAAAGCAATACTTTTACTAGTGGGGATACTGTAGAGGGGCGAGTTGTTTTGGAGGTAACCAAAGAAATAAAGGTGGACAGCTTTTTTGTGAAGCTGACCGGGGACGCAAATGTGAGCTGGACTGAAGGATCAGGTGACGACGAAACAACCTATAGCGACCATGAGAGATACTTCAAACTAAAGCAATACTTCATTCAAGAGTGCTCAAAGAAAGGCGAGGTTGCACATTAGAAAACTTCAAATATATAAGAATATCAAATTTTTATTCCAAATTGTGTAATACTTTTATTTCTTGCTGTAACGTCTGCAGGTGAAAGTGAAAAGAATACAACTCTTGTAGATGGAGAGACTTGTAAGTAAATGGGTTTCATAACCTATACCTTGCACTAAGTAAATAGCATAAAATTAAATAAATTACGTAAAACTTTTTTTTTTCATAATTTACATTAAACCAGAAATGATTGTTTGATGATAGTAAACTAAATATGCTTGTTGAAAAACTATTGTAACCCATATTACATAACCCATATTAACCTTATTGTTCATCAGATGGACCAGTGATTAGGCCAGGAAGTCATGTTTTTCCATTCAGATTTCAGCTGCCTCAACAGTGAGTGATACTACTGATGTGCTTTTCAAAATACATCTTCAATTGTTGTTGTTCCTTATTGTGTAAATATGTGCACAGTGAAAAAATATTCAGCAGGTGTAATTCACAGCCTATGAACACAATTTACAGAACAAATAAGTGAATCAGCAAGAACATAAGAGTGTGCCGCATTTTACTTCCTTCCAGTTCAGTTACAATATTAACACAAATTATCATCCTTGAAAAAAACATATCAATCATATTAATATATACATACATTTTGCTGATGTGTAATGCACATTTATGCATAAGATATACTGTTTATATGACATATTGTAATGCTTGTCAGAAACTAAAGAGTTTTATTTTTCCATCATTTCAGAAATATGCCTCCATCTTTTAAAGGATTTCATGGCTGGGTTAAGTATGTCTTGACAGTAAAACTGAGCAGGCCTTGGAAGTCAACATCTTCTACACATACAGAATTAAACTTTGTGCTGAGAAATGATGGGAGCAATGATCATTTACTGGTATGAATTATAATACCATATTTCACTATTTAGCACTCATCTATCAATTCACATAAATAGAGAGATGATGTAACCACGTATTAAAGCATTAAGCCCCAAGAAGCCATGCATTTACAGTGCATTTAGAACAGCTAATGGGTGTTGTTAATGGTTTTTTTTTCATAATCTAAACCAGCAGCAATTATTATAATTATTAAAACATAATAAATATTATTAATCCCCCAAGCAATGTAATTCTGATAGCAGAATGTTTGCCAAGCAACTCATAGATGCTGTGGCACAGTAATACTTATGTAACAGGTATGTGTTCCTAGAGTAATTTACAATGGCTTTGAACACAGCTCAACCAATCGTTATCAAATAATGGAACTATCCGTTTTATAAACCGTCATCAGAACTCAAGTAATGTGATTTTAAACCAATGTTTGTGATTTATGAAATATAGTGTGAATTTTAGTTCACTCAATTTAGAATGTTGTTTTTTTCATACAGCAACCACAATCTGGCACACAAGACAAGAAGATTAAACTTTTTGGCTCAGGAAAAATGTCAATGAATGTAAAAGCTGAAAAAACTGGCTATATGCAAGGTGATCATGTCACATGTTTAGCTCTCAAGCGTCTCTTTCAAAGCTGACTAAACTGAAGACACTAGCCTGCAGTGTAAATTGTCGGGTTTCCATCAGCATATTTTTATGCACATTGTAAGATATTGTATAAAAATTCAGAATGTTACCAAGGAACATGTAAATCTACTTCACATACAATTCAAAATTCACATATAAAAAATATGCTTGAGGTCAATACATTTGCGGAGTAGACTGATTAATCTGCATTAAAAAAAGTCCTAGTACTAAATTTGCTTAGAGAAGAAAATAACAGCAGAGCTTCGTATAGCATCTCAAAATCTCAAGTCAAAGACTAACATCAAAATTATTCGACTTCAATTCCTTCTGATGTAACTACATGTGTTCTCCTAAACACACTGGATGGAAACGCTGCTTTATCTGTAAATTGTTTTTACACAAATTAAATTTGCAACTTGGATGGACATCCGGCTATAGTCAGTTTGTTACTTTGATTTTGTAGTTATTGATGCATGTTGTCTCTAATTCTTAACATTTTTGCAGGTGAAACAATCAGAGTTTTTGTTGACATTGACAACTCTTCATCTCGTGACGTCAAGCTAAAGTACGGCCTCAAGCAGCAACAGACGTTCATCGCTGGCAAGAGCACTAATAGAGCATATAAGGATATAGTCAAAGAGACTAGAGATCACATCCCTTCTGGAGAAAAGTCAAAATTCATAGTGGACATGACCCTTCCACGTGACCTGACGGTCACCATTGAAAACTGCAGAATTCTAAAAGTGCAGTATGAACTCAAGGTGCTATTTTGTCTTCTGTAGTATTGCCATATTTAAAGCAATAGTTCAGCTTAACAAGACTTTCTATCATAGAGTAAAGCAAAAACATGATTATCTTTCAGGTGTATCTGGATGTGTCTTTTGCATCAGATCCAGAAGTCAAATTTCCTGTGGTCATTCTTCCAGCTAAACAACAGTGTCCTCCATGGCAAGGCCCACCTAGAGGATTCCAGCCATATCCACCACCTCAGCCTAACCTTGTGCCTATTCCTGGTGAACTACCTCCTCCACCTGCAGGACTTTACCCCAATCTGTACGACCCTACAGTGCTGCCCTATCCAGGAGCTGCTGCAGGGGTCTATCCAAATCCACATGCCATCCAGCCTGGTTTCCATCCGGCTCCTTCTGCACCAGTTTATGATCCAAATCAAAGCACTAAAGAATCCTCTCCTAATGTGCCTTATTAGTCTCCTTCACCAGCCAAACAACTTTGTCTGCATGCCTTCTATCTACAAGCTCAGTGCCTATTATTGTGCCTTTTAAGCTTAGCACTTTTTTCATTATACAGGAAATGTATATAAACCTTATGTAGCCCCACCCCTTTTCAGCACTGCACTCATTGTCTTGTTTTCAGTTTATATTTTCACAACATGGAGGTAAGATGTTATGGATTTTTGTATGAACTGGTTGTTTTAAAATCTTCCCGGTCTTCCCGGACATTTGTTTTGACATCGATTTCAAAGATTTTAGTGCTTATGATAACTTTTGTTAACACTACAGTAAGTACTGTAAGTCCACTTCACCTGCTAAAACTCTTCGACAGCAATGTTGTAGATATATGCAGAGCTACTGCAAAACAAGTTCAAAATAACATTCTAAAGATGACTCTTTGCTTGTTTCTGTGGAGCATAAGGTCTACAAGCAGCAGTTCTTGATGGTAAAAAAGCCCTTTATCTCTAACCACTCCTACTGAAACATATTTTGCTGATAGTACTGCAGTCAGGCACGTGCACAGGTAGGGCTCAACCTGTGCAGAGCACATGCCCTTTTTGCCCTTACACTCCGAAGTGCCCTTTTTTTGGTGATGTTTTTTTTTTTTGCTTCAATAAATCAATGATATATTGGTCACCCTTTACATCTGTCTGTCTGCTTTACAAATATTTAGCTAAATCAATGATATTGGTCACCCTTTACATCTGTCTGTCTGCTTTACAAATATTTAGCTAATGAAAGGTATTAAAAAGAGCTTGTGACTAAATCTTGTTGGATCCCCTCAAACTGTCAGTAAACCTCATAACTCCACAAATAACGATCTTGTTGTTTGAATAAGTACAGCGTTTTTAAGTATTCAGCGTACTTGAATAAGTACACGCAAGAAACACTGTCTATAAAGGCTCAATTTATGTATTTGAAACTGAGTGCCCATATACCGCGCCCATATAGCTACAACAAACACCTGGTGATGAAAATGTAACGCCGCCGTTTTAATGACGGACAAAATGCACATTTGCACACATTCACTGGTCAAAAACCCCGTAACTGCATTTGAGTTTGACACAAAGCGACTGAGTGATCCTCGTCACCTAGGTAAAATATATTTCTAAGAAAT
>NW_015546072.1:16176-17007 GCF_001515605.1 Sinocyclocheilus anshuiensis | reverse complement strand
TATGTATATATATATATATATGTATGTGTGTGTATATATATATATATATATATATATATATATATACAGTATATATATATATATATATATATATATATTACAATTAAAAAAAGAGGGAGTACACAAGAGCAATTCACAAACACAGGACCCTACAAATAATAATGACAACTACCCAGGAGGCCCATTGTTATAGCCTACTTTACATCTAGAAGGCCAGATATCCTTTGCACTGTATAATGCCAAGCTATCATACCTTTTTCCTTTTTCCAGGCCAAGTCTATTAGTCCTGACTTCCACCTTTTGAGATTTAGAAATTAAGTAAAAGCCATGTCATTTGTCATTAAGGGGAGGGGGGTGCCCTTTTTCAGTTTCAGCACATGCCCCTCAAAAGGTATGTGCACGGCCCTGACTGCAGTTGTATTGATACTGTACTGCATTTGCTCTTTTGACCTCCATCCATGATGAAATGATCTATAGACTGCATCTATTCCTGTAAAAATGTTACATGCTTGTACAAGTTTCTTTACTGAAGTTATGATTATTTCATAACATGTTGGATACTCGAGAATCAAATGTGACTAAAAGTAACAGCAGACTATGAAATTATGCTAAAATAAATGTGGTGACATGGAAGAATTAAAACATCTCAGTCTTGCTCTCAAGCTTGATTATTTTACAAAACATTGGTTCCTCTTCAGGAACTCGAGCTGCGTCGAAAACGCTAGGGGAATGCCTTCTGCGACCCACGCTCTGAATCACATGTGAAATCAGTCCAATAGCTGAACGGGACGTCACGGCGGATGACGTCATGACCAGGAAGCTATAAAAGCA
>NW_015546072.1:10748-11145 GCF_001515605.1 Sinocyclocheilus anshuiensis | reverse complement strand
GTTCCCCTAGCGTTTTCGACGCAGCGTCTCGTTCCCTCGAGGAACTAGGGTTACATACGTAACCTGAGACGTTTTTATTAAAGCTACAAAAGTTATTTATTGAAGAACAGTGAGTGATTATCTCAAGTTCTTTTGTTTGATTAACATTAATGACATAGACAACAGCAATTATATTAGGCAGCTGCAACTTTAGGTCCTAATCCATGTAGGGTATCAGACCGAATCAGACAATTTAAGATTTGATAAAGAACAGTTGAAACACCAGGAGCCGAATTCCACAGAGAGGCCCAAGACACAGGATGTTCGTAAATCAGATCCTGGCGCCACAAGCCTGAACCAACTAGCAGCTTTGAGTAGCTCACAGCATTTAAACAAAAGAACACTTATTGACAATTCC
>NW_015546072.1:0-1142 GCF_001515605.1 Sinocyclocheilus anshuiensis | reverse complement strand
CACATCCAGAATTTTTCTGGTAGTTACACAGAGTGGCTCTTTGCTGGTAATAAACATGCTAGTCAAATCAGGCCATGGGTTATTTTTCAGGCTTCTTACAACGTCCATTTCGTTCTTAAGATTTTTTACAATCTTGGTATCCCCCGTACAATCATGATTCGGATTGCATGCGGCGTCGATGACCGTATGCATCAGATTGATCATTTGTCCTCGGTAATGCGGTTTAAACGTAGTGTCTATGAAGTCTATTACATGACACGCTTTCCCCGCGGAGCAGCCGCACTTCAGCTGATCATCCGTAGCGGGGCCAGAACTGCAGTTCAGCTTTTGCAGCTTTTGCGCAGTGTCAGACATCCTTTTCAGAATTCAATTCTCTCCAAGAGATAAACTAATCGATATAGTCGATATAGAATGTTGTCACCGTTTCCTAGAATCTGGACTGACTGTTTTAATCCACGACGGTCCAGGCCTTGTGCAATTTCAGTTTCAATTTCCGGTTTATGGTTCAGATCCGTCGAAGCCTTATTAATTGAAAAATTGCAGAGTGCGTCAGGCTCAGACAAATTGGATTGTTGAAGCTGATTCTGTCGGTCCACGTAGATAATGTTTTGATCAACAAGATGTTGCCGTAGCTCTGTCGACCATTCTGTCAAACCCTGTATTGTTCACAGATCTAGGAAAGCCTGCGATAACTGCAGAGTTTATGAGGTCAGCCGCTCTTTGCTCACAGGGGATGTAGCGTAGCCGTCGTCACGAGGAAGTAGTGGCGGAACAAAATAAATTGTTTGGGGGAAAGGTCTTGTTTCTTCGTTTCGGATGTTGGTTGGTTGGTTTTGAGATGGGGGTGTTACACTCAATAGTGGAGGAGGGTGAAGGGGGTCTGTTAGGGATGTGTTTTGACCGGCGAAGCCTCGCATATGTCACCAAAGAAAATTCTGTTGTTTTCACTGGAAGATATTTTGATTAAAGATTACGAGGTAACTCGGTCATTTTATTTATTAGGATTTTTGTTAAGACGCTGGCAATTTGTTTCAAGTAACGGTAATGTATTATGGCTTGGGTAAACTTAATCCAATAGCCATTTATTAAACATACATCAAGGAACACATAGATGGGTGAGTAAACGCTGAAAAAGAAACATT
>NW_015546071.1:0-1215 GCF_001515605.1 Sinocyclocheilus anshuiensis | reverse complement strand
TTCACGTAACGTTATTTACTTCAGAAAAATCAACAATAGGGCCTACATTAAGTTAACCGAGTTGGAGCCCATAACGTTTGGGGGGCCTTACACATTTTTTGCATGGGCCCGGGGCTGACTCGTTTCGCCACTGTCTCCCTACGACTGTGATCATAAGGCTTCAGTAGATGTCAACACATGAACAATAGGCTACTATATGAGCTACAGCCTTATTTTAATAGACATAACATTTGAAAATGAAAATGTGTCAAACTGGGTAGACCAGTTTCAAAACATTTTCAAATAGGCCTATGTATAAACATTTATTAATCATTTATCAATATATAGGCTCTTAATATGAACATGTAGAGTAGCCTACAACAAACTGCTCTTGAGCTTGTGAATAGTCACGATTCACGTAACGTTATTTACTTCAGAAAAATCAACAATAGGGCCTAAATTAAGTTAACCGAGTTGGAGCCCATAAGGTTTGGGGGGCCGTACACATTTTTTGCATATGGGCCCGGGGCTGACCCGCTACGCCACTGTCTCCCTACGACTGTGATCATAAGGCTTCAGTAGATATCAACACATGAACAATAGGCTACTATATGAGCTACAGCCTTATTTTAATAGACATAACATTTGAAAATGAAAATGTGTCAAACTGGGTAGACCAGTTTCAAAACATTTTCAAATAGGCCTATGTATAAACATTTATTAATCATTTATCAATATATAGGCTCTTAATATGAACATGTAGAGTAGCCTACAACAAACTGCTCTTGTAATAAGCAGCTGTATGACATGAAAAAACAAAAACGAAAAAACAAAACCTGAACTCTGAAATAATAGACATCTGCTGATCATACAATTATCTAGTTTTCAGAAATGAGGTCTACTGTATAGTGAGTTATTTTTTTCTTTAGAGACGTGTTGTATTAACTATTACCAGTAAGTTCATATGTGCTCCGATTAACATTAGCCTATATTATTATATTGTATTATTTTATTTAAACTGTAACTGTGAACATATTTGGACGCTCCGTGTTAGTCACTGAATAGGCTTACATGATTTTCAATTGATTTTTAGGTGATATTGCTTGAAAAGTGAATTATAATGAGTGCTCAAAGAAAAAAAAACTAAATTATGTATGCTGTTTATTTTATTATCAAAGCCTATGTGATAAAATAACCTGAGGCTAAAAGCTGTGATATTAATGTTGTCCACTAGAG
>NW_015546070.1:0-1555 GCF_001515605.1 Sinocyclocheilus anshuiensis | reverse complement strand
CGGTCTATTTAAATTAGATCAAATTTAAAAATCAGAAAGTGAAATGGCGCAATTAAAGGCATAAATATAACCCAAGGGGGAAAGTGATGTACAAAATTGTACACACTGGCTTCATTTATTTACAACATACTGTAATGCACTGTAATGTAGGGAAGCCAGTTTCCTTTTTATCTCACAATTCTGAATTTTTCCTCAAAATTCTGAAAAAAAAAAAAAAATCAGCAATTATGAGAAGAAATGTCAGAACGGTGAGGGGAAAAAAGTCAGAATTGTGAGATAAAAAGTCGTAATTTAAAAAAAAAGAGTTGTGAAATGTAAATTTGGATAAAATTCAGAATTGCAAGAAAAAAGTCACAATTATCTTTTATTTATTTTTTTTAACTTTTTTAATTGTTTTATTCTGTGGTGGAAACAGAAACAAAAAAAAGGAATTGCGATACGTAAACTCTGAATTCTAAGATAAGAATTAGATTCTAAGTCACAATTATCCTTTTTTAAATGTTTTATTTTTTTATTCTGTGGCGGAAACAGACTTCCATTGTAATGCTTTGAAATATCATGCTGAGTTTACAGGGAAAGATTTTAATATATTTTCTAAGAATCACAGTGATGTATAGGGATGTGTGGAACAGTAAAAGCACACTGTCAAAAAATTAAAGCCGTTTCAACTAATTATTATTTAGTAACAAGTTCCACATAAATTTTACGTTTTCAACTAATTATTATTTAGTAACTAGTTCCACAGAACTTTTACGTTCAGTCAATTTCTCTCTTCAAAGTGTTATCTGAATTGTTATTTTTTAGTTGGCTCAACCTTTACTGAAATAGTTTTATAGTCCATTCAACTAAAATTATTTAATTGGTCAAACATTTAGAAAACTACAGCAGATTGTGTCAATTAAAATTTAACCATTCACTCCATGTGTTTCATATGTTACCTCAACTACGATTTATTATTTGGGCATCCTAAGAAATTGCTGTATAACTAGTTATTATATTTTATATTGAGTTTAAAAAAATTATTACCTGGTGTCTTTCAATCACTAAAACACACATTACAACACATAATAGCCTTTATTTAATAACAATATGCATTTACAACATTTGTCATACAGACTAAACATGCAGGCTTAAAGGGATAGTTCACCCAAAAAGTTGCTGTTAATTGACTCACCCTCAAGCCATTCAAGATGTAGTTAACTTTGAAGATGTAGAAATTTTGAGGTGAAAACATTGTCTTTGAAAACATTGCAATTCATAAACTGAACTTTTTTCTTCAATTGAAGAGTAAAGGAGATTTTTAGGTGAAACCATTGTCTTTGGCAATTCATAAACTGCATGTCTCTGGTTGTCGGCTTTTGAGAGTCAAATAAACATGTACAGACAAGACCAAATTACCAAAGGCTCCTGAGGACACATTGAGGCCTTATGAAGCTAAACAATCAAAAACCGACGGCCACAGACGTGCAGTGTATGAATCGCCAAGGATCACCATTTCAGATAAAAATCGTATTTACTGTTCTACTGAAGAAAAAAAGTCACTGACATCTGGGAT
>NW_015546069.1:741-1228 GCF_001515605.1 Sinocyclocheilus anshuiensis | reverse complement strand
GTCTGGGAACCCTACTCCTAGAGGTCTCCAGAGCGCCCACCCCCCTCCCCCATTGGATGTTTTGGTGGCGTGAGGACACGCCTTCTGGGAGGGGGGAGTAATGTCAGACTCTGGGCCAGGTTTTGTGTGTGTCTTTGCTCCCTATGTGCTCCGTCTTCCAGTTTCTCTGTCTCGTGTTTTGAATTAATTGTTCCCAGGTGTTTCCTATGTTGATTGTCATTAGTTCCAGGTGTCCCTTGTCTTCCCCTCATCAGTTCCTGTGTATTTAAAGTGTGTTCTAGTTCTTGTCCTTGGTCAGTCGTTGAACGTCATCCTGATGTGTCGAGTCCTGTGATCCCCAGCCTTTGTTAATAAAACCCTTTTGATTTATTCTACTCCGTGTCTCCTCGCTCCTTCGTTCCCGTGTTCCTCGTGTGTGTGCACCGTGACAAATACCTAGTTCAACCACTCGGTGTCAATCCTACATACAGCACCTTTAACTCTTTCC
>NW_015546069.1:0-384 GCF_001515605.1 Sinocyclocheilus anshuiensis | reverse complement strand
TGCGTTTTACATAATGTAAGCGCAACTTGTGTAGATTTAAAAAGGCATGACTGCTTAATTTTGGTGTGTATTTGTGTACTTTTACCATCTAATCAATCTCAGCATGCTTTAATTTGGTGTCGCTAGACGTTTGCATCACTAAGGTTAAATCAGCCACTAAGTCTTTCTTTGGCCTGCGCTCTGGAAGTGATCTGTTAAATCTAATAAATTTTAATTACTAAAACTAAAACTGAAACTAAACTATATAAAAACTAAATAGAAATGTGTTCACAAAATAAAAACTAAACTAAAACTAACAAAATTATTAATGAAACTAATAAAAACTAAACAATTTTATTACAAATTTGAAAATGATATTAAAATAAAACGAATTTAAAAATGCTA
>NW_015546068.1:1323357-1340892 GCF_001515605.1 Sinocyclocheilus anshuiensis | reverse complement strand
GTGAAGCACCGCCTACTTACCTGTCAATCAACAATAGTGAAGCACAGCCTGCTTACCTGTCAATCAACAATAGTGAAGCACCGCCTACTTACCTCTCAATCAACAATAGTGAAGCACCGCCTACTTACCTGTCAATCAACAATAGAGAAGCGCCGCCTACTTACCTGTCAATCAACAATAGAGAAGCGCCGCCTACTTACCTGTCAATCAACAATAGAGAAGCGCCGCCTACTTACCTGTCAATCAACAATAGAGAAGCGCCGCCTACTTACCTGTCAATCAACAATAGAGAAGCGCCGCCTACTTACCTGTCAATCAACAATAGAGAAGCGCCGCCTACTTACCTGTCAATCAACAATAGAGAAGCGCCGCCTACTTACCTGTCAATCAACAATAGAGAAGCGCCGCCTACTTACCTGTCAATCAACAATAGAGAAGCGCCGCCTACTTACCTGTCAATCAACAATAGAGAAGCGCCGCCTACTTACCTGTCAATCAACAATAGAGAAGCGCCGCCTACTTACCTGTCAATCAACAATAGAGAAGCGCCGCCTACTTACCTGTCAATCAACAATAGAGAAGCGCCGCCTACTTACCTGTCAATCAACAATAGAGAAGCGCCGCCTACTTACCTGTCAATCAACAATAGAGAAGCGCCGCCTACTTACCTGTCAATCAACAATAGAGAAGCGCCGCCTACTTACCTGTCAATCAACAATAGAGAAGCGCCGCCTACTTACCTGTCAATCAACAATAGAGAAGCGCCGCCTACTTACCTGTCAATCAACAATAGAGAAGCGCCGCCTACTTACCTGTCAATCAACAATAGAGAAGCGCCGCCTACTTACCTGTCAATCAACAATAGAGAAGCGCCGCCTACTTACCTGTCAATCAACAATAGAGAAGCGCCGCCTACTTACCTGTCAATCAACAATAGAGAAGCGCCGCCTACTTACCTGTCAATCAACAATAGAGAAGCGCCGCCTACTTACCTGTCAATCAACAATAGAGAAGCGCCGCCTACTTACCTGTCAATCAACAATAGAGAAGCGCCGCCTACTTACCTGTCAATCAACAATAGAGAAGCGCCGCCTACTTACCTGTCAATCAACAATAGAGAAGCGCCGCCTACTTACCTGTCAATCAACAATAGAGAAGCGCCGCCTACTTACCTGTCAATCAACAATAGAGAAGCGCCGCCTACTTACCTGTCAATCAACAATAGAGAAGCGCCGCCTACTTACCTGTCAATCAACAATAGAGAAGCGCCGCCTACTTACCTGTCAATCAACAATAGAGAAGCGCCGCCTACTTACCTGTCAATCAACAATAGAGAAGCGCCGCCTACTTACCTGTCAATCAACAATAGAGAAGCGCCGCCTACTTACCTGTCAATCAACAATAGAGAAGCGCCGCCTACTTACCTGTCAATCAACAATAGAGAAGCGCCGCCTACTTACCTGTCAATCAACAATAGAGAAGCGCCGCCTACTTACCTGTCAATCAACAATAGAGAAGCGCCGCCTACTTACCTGTCAATCAACAATAGAGAAGCGCCGCCTACTTACCTGTCAATCAACAATAGAGAAGCGCCGCCTACTTACCTGTCAATCAACAATAGAGAAGCGCCGCCTACTTACCTGTCAATCAACAATAGAGAAGCGCCGCCTACTTACCTGTCAATCAACAATAGAGAAGCGCCGCCTACTTACCTGTCAATCAACAATAGAGAAGCGCCGCCTACTTACCTGTCAATCAACAATAGAGAAGCGCCGCCTACTTACCTGTCAATCAACAATAGAGAAGCGCCGCCTACTTACCTGTCAATCAACAATAGAGAAGCGCCGCCTACTTACCTGTCAATCAACAATAGAGAAGCGCCGCCTACTTACCTGTCAATCAACAATAGAGAAGCGCCGCCTACTTACCTGTCAATCAACAATAGAGAAGCGCCGCCTACTTACCTGTCAATCAACAATAGAGAAGCGCCGCCTACTTACCTGTCAATCAACAATAGAGAAGCGCCGCCTACTTACCTGTCAATCAACAATAGAGAAGCGCCGCCTACTTACCTGTCAATCAACAATAGAGAAGCGCCGCCTACTTACCTGTCAATCAACAATAGAGAAGCGCCGCCTACTTACCTGTCAATCAACAATAGAGAAGCGCCGCCTACTTACCTGTCAATCAACAATAGAGAAGCGCCGCCTACTTACCTGTCAATCAACAATAGAGAAGCGCCGCCTACTTACCTGTCAATCAACAATAGAGAAGCGCCGCCTACTTACCTGTCAATCAACAATAGAGAAGCGCCGCCTACTTACCTGTCAATCAACAATAGAGAAGCGCCGCCTACTTACCTGTCAATCAACAATAGAGAAGCGCCGCCTACTTACCTGTCAATCAACAATAGAGAAGCGCCGCCTACTTACCTGTCAATCAACAATAGAGAAGCGCCGCCTACTTACCTGTCAATCAACAATAGAGAAGCGCCGCCTACTTACCTGTCAATCAACAATAGAGAAGCGCCGCCTACTTACCTGTCAATCAACAATAGAGAAGCGCCGCCTACTTACCTGTCAATCAACAATAGAGAAGCGCCGCCTACTTACCTGTCAATCAACAATAGAGAAGCGCCGCCTACTTACCTGTCAATCAACAATAGAGAAGCGCCGCCTACTTACCTGTCAATCAACAATAGAGAAGCGCCGCCTACTTACCTGTCAATCAACAATAGAGAAGCGCCGCCTACTTACCTGTCAATCAACAATAGAGAAGCGCCGCCTACTTACCTGTCAATCAACAATAGAGAAGCGCCGCCTACTTACCTGTCAATCAACAATAGAGAAGCGCCGCCTACTTACCTGTCAATCAACAATAGAGAAGCGCCGCCTACTTACCTGTCAATCAACAATAGAGAAGCGCCGCCTACTTACCTGTCAATCAACAATAGAGAAGCGCCGCCTACTTACCTGTCAATCAACAATAGAGAAGCGCCGCCTACTTACCTGTCAATCAACAATAGAGAAGCGCCGCCTACTTACCTGTCAATCAACAATAGAGAAGCGCCGCCTACTTACCTGTCAATCAACAATAGAGAAGCGCCGCCTACTTACCTGTCAATCAACAATAGAGAAGCGCCGCCTACTTACCTGTCAATCAACAATAGAGAAGCGCCGCCTACTTACCTGTCAATCAACAATAGAGAAGCGCCGCCTACTTACCTGTCAATCAACAATAGAGAAGCGCCGCCTACTTACCTGTCAATCAACAATAGAGAAGCGCCGCCTACTTACCTGTCAATCAACAATAGAGAAGCGCCGCCTACTTACCTGTCAATCAACAATAGAGAAGCGCCGCCTACTTACCTGTCAATCAACAATAGAGAAGCGCCGCCTACTTACCTGTCAATCAACAATAGAGAAGCGCCGCCTACTTACCTGTCAATCAACAATAGAGAAGCGCCGCCTACTTACCTGTCAATCAACAATAGAGAAGCGCCGCCTACTTACCTGTCAATCAACAATAGAGAAGCGCCGCCTACTTACCTGTCAATCAACAATAGAGAAGCGCCGCCTACTTACCTGTCAATCAACAATAGAGAAGCGCCGCCTACTTACCTGTCAATCAACAATAGAGAAGCGCCGCCTACTTACCTGTCAATCAACAATAGAGAAGCGCCGCCTACTTACCTGTCAATCAACAATAGAGAAGCGCCGCCTACTTACCTGTCAATCAACAATAGAGAAGCGCCGCCTACTTACCTGTCAATCAACAATAGAGAAGCGCCGCCTACTTACCTGTCAATCAACAATAGAGAAGCGCCGCCTACTTACCTGTCAATCAACAATAGAGAAGCGCCGCCTACTTACCTGTCAATCAACAATAGAGAAGCGCCGCCTACTTACCTGTCAATCAACAATAGAGAAGCGCCGCCTACTTACCTGTCAATCAACAATAGAGAAGCGCCGCCTACTTACCTGTCAATCAACAATAGAGAAGCGCCGCCTACTTACCTGTCAATCAACAATAGAGAAGCGCCGCCTACTTACCTGTCAATCAACAATAGAGAAGCGCCGCCTACTTACCTGTCAATCAACAATAGAGAAGCGCCGCCTACTTACCTGTCAATCAACAATAGAGAAGCGCCGCCTACTTACCTGTCAATCAACAATAGAGAAGCGCCGCCTACTTACCTGTCAATCAACAATAGAGAAGCGCCGCCTACTTACCTGTCAATCAACAATAGAGAAGCGCCGCCTACTTACCTGTCAATCAACAATAGAGAAGCGCCGCCTACTTACCTGTCAATCAACAATAGAGAAGCGCCGCCTACTTACCTGTCAATCAACAATAGAGAAGCGCCGCCTACTTACCTGTCAATCAACAATAGAGAAGCGCCGCCTACTTACCTGTCAATCAACAATAGAGAAGCGCCGCCTACTTACCTGTCAATCAACAATAGAGAAGCGCCGCCTACTTACCTGTCAATCAACAATAGAGAAGCGCCGCCTACTTACCTGTCAATCAACAATAGAGAAGCGCCGCCTACTTACCTGTCAATCAACAATAGAGAAGCGCCGCCTACTTACCTGTCAATCAACAATAGAGAAGCGCCGCCTACTTACCTGTCAATCAACAATAGAGAAGCGCCGCCTACTTACCTGTCAATCAACAATAGAGAAGCGCCGCCTACTTACCTGTCAATCAACAATAGAGAAGCGCCGCCTACTTACCTGTCAATCAACAATAGTGAAGCGCCTCCTACTTACCTGTCAGTCTACAAAAGTGAAGCACCTCCTACTTACCTGTCAATCAACAATAGTGATGCACCGCCTACTTACCTGTCAATCAACAATTGCATTAAAACAAGGGATTTAAACCTCTGTCTCTGTGTAGGAGACGGGCCCTCCTAAGAAACCCGAATGTCAGAACTTCCTGAAGGCTCACTCTTTGTGTGGCACTGGAGGTCGACCGCTGCTCTGCCGCTCAGAGAGCAGGCCGCCACCAGCTGCAGAAGACTCAGATTCTGAGGTGTGTAATATACTTATATACATAAAATAGACATTAGTCCTCTGTCTTTCGTAAGAGTAGCGTCTCTCTCATTGTGAGGTGTTTATGTGTGTATAGATACATGTGAGAGGACACACGGTGGACTTTGTGAGTCATAACGCTCGTGCTGCAGGGAAGACGAACCTGAGGAGATCTCAGTCCTTACAGAACCTCCGAGACAAACCACCACCCAGCGCCGTGAAGGGCAAAGTGCCACAATAGTGAGTCATTGATTTAAACTAGCAATGGGATCTGTGGGATTTTGCAGTGATTTTAAAAGAAGTCTCTATTGCTCACAAAGGCTGCATTTATTCGATCAAAACTACAGTAAAAACAATGAAATATTATAATTACAATTTAAAAAACTGTTTTCTATTGTAATATATATTCAAATGTACTTCATTCCTGTGATCAAAGCTGAATTTTCAGCATCTTTACTCCAGTCTTCAGTGTCACATGATCTTCAGAAATCATTCTAATATGCTGATTTGTTGCTCAAGAAACATTTCTGATTATTATCAATGTTGAAAACAGTTGTGCTGCTGAATATTTTTGTGGAAACCAGGATACAAAGGATGCTTTGATGAACAGAAAGTTCAAAAGAACAGCATTAATTTGAAACAGAAATCTTTTGTAGCATTACAAATGTCTTTAATGTCACTTTTGATCAATTTAATGCGTCCTTGCTGAATAAAAGTATTTTTTTCTTTCTTACGGACCCCAAACTTTTGAATGTTAGTATATAATCTTGAAGTTTGTTTGTTTTTTTTATTCTCATTACTGTCATTACTGTAGTAATAATGCATTTTGAATATTTGTTTATTAAAATCAGTATAAAGGCAGTACATTTTCTTAATGCAAAATAGAATTTGCACTGTTTTACATGTTTATTTCTACTGCTTCCCATGTATTCTGCATACTGCATCAGTGCATCATTTTGGACTAAACATTGACCTTCTTCTCTCATTTGGTTCATCAGTCTGGAGCAGAGGAAGTTGCAGTGGAAAAAGGAGGAGGAGGAGAAGAGGAGAAACACTCCTGATCCGTCCATTCCTGCTGGACACACTCAGATGTCTGAAAGAGAGAGACAAGAGACCCTGAGGTCCCTCAAAGAAAGTACGTCTTCATTAGCGGTGTCTGTTTTCACCTTTAGTTTGTGAGAGGATTGATTGATTTCTGTGTGTGTCTGTAGCTCACAGGTCTCTGGTCAGTGAGCTGCTGTCTCTCCCCATCAAAGCCGACACACTGAGCGTCCGCTCTCGACGCGCTCAACTCGACCAGCGTCTCTCGGAGGTCGAGGAGGCCGTCAAAATCTTCTCACGGGACAAAGTCTATGTGAAAGTCGACTCTTAAACACCACATTCATATCAGGCTGTTTCTTCTGTATTTATGTATTTATTAGTTAGCAGCAGATGATTTTTCATTTCCTGAGTTTACTGCATTTGAACGCTTGACACTATAAAGAGATTTGTGACTAAATATGATGCATATTAGTGGCAGAGATCATTGATTTATTTTTTGCTAATTATATTCTGTAGTCATGCTTTGGTTAGATAATCATGAGATTAAAAAATCATAATTATGAGATGAAAAGTAAAATTTATGAGAAAAAGGTCTAAATTATGACACACTGAGTCATAATTATTAGATAAAATTCAAAATAATGACATAAGTTGACATTTTAATTATCATTTTGACTTTTTGTCACAATTTCAACTTGTCATAATTATGTCTTTATCTCATAATTGACTTTTATCTCACAATTATGACTTAGCATGTCACACTTTTGACTTTATCTCAGTATTATGACTTTTTATTTTATAATTATGAAATTTCATGTCATAATTATGATTTACCAAAGTATGTTTTTTCTTATGTAGCAGAAATGGGTTCCTATAGTATTTGGTGGATTTGTTTAAAAGTTCAGAATTGTCTGTAAATTAGGGAATTTGTACTTCTAGATTTTCTAGAAAGTATTTCTGCTGCCATGTACAGTAACAATTGTCTGCTATGCCAAGGTGCTGACCTTCAAATGAATCAAATTATTAGCAAATCTTTATGTATAATAGTTTTGATGTGTCATTGAAATGAATTTTAGTATTGCAGTACTAAAAAGTGGTGCTCGTTTTAAATGTCAGATCACATTACACAAGCTGTGCTGCTTTGATCGGCTCTTCACACAATCGCAACTATCTGCACCAACCACAAAAACTCAGAAAAATAAATTCACAGTGTTTGTTTTATCATGTTAATTAAGTTCCATAAAGTGGCCCAAAAATATGTTTGCAACACACCTAAAAGCATTGCATTATTGTGGCATATAAAAGTAAAAATAATTTAGCTTATTGTCATTTGATCAGCTGGTGTGGCAGTGTATGAAATGATTGAAATTAGTGTATGAAATTAGTTCAGATATGTTGTTTGATCATTTAATACCTTGATTAGATATTTTGCTTGAAAAGTGGCATTTTCTTTATGAAAAATCCATATGTTTACGTAACATTAAGAAATTTGCGTAATTTGAGCTTCCAAAAGTTCATTTTATGGTGAGTGTATTTATCAACGACGGGGCGTGTTCGTATTTATGAAATGAAAGTCCCTGATTGGCTAACGTAAGCCTAATGGGCGTGGTCTATAAGCCCCACCTCCGCCGTATTGCGTGGCTACAGTGCTAATGCTAAGGCTTTGTCCTAGTCAGTGTACTCAGCTGTTGTCTCTTGGATGGTAGAAAGTGAGAACAACACACATTTATCCTCACGTATTTTAAATCACTCTCAACTATGAGTAAAAGGAAAGCGCCACAGGAAACTCGGAACGAAGGAATCACAGATTTTCTCATAGGTGAGTTTTGCTAATGACAGCTCGGGTTAGCATGCGGCTAGGCTAACCGGACATTTAAATGCCAAATGAATCGAAATACATCGGTTTTGTAGACATAACGTCTGTTTGAAACAAGAAACTTCACTTTAGTGGGATATTAGACCTATCTTTACACCCAATTGTAAATAAAACCGCAATAATCACAATTTTTTGCAGTTTAATACATGCTATCGGCACAGTTGCATCTACAAAATAAAAGTACTCAGTGTTTATATTTTCAATTATAAATAAATTAATGCATATTTGAAAATTATTTTATACTAGATATTTTTATATACGTTTACGTTTAGTACATATTGTTTGGTAGCCCAGCTATGATCCGATTCTCTTGATTAGTTTGTTTATTCGATAAATGTCGAAAAGCATTTTATAGTAATATTTTGCAGCTAATGCACTGAGGCATATCTAAACTCTTAGTCTTAATGGTGTTTCTCGTTTCAGAGTTGGCCAATTATGAGAGAAATATCAACAGAGCCATCCATAAATACAATGCTTACAGGCAAGACAGTCTTATCTAACTTGTCTAATAAGGTAAGAAATTATACTATAATTAGACATATGGCATATGTAACTTGTCTGGCGTTTTCTGTTCAGAAAAGCAGCATCTGTGATTGCCAAATACCCTCAGAAGATCAAAAGTGGGGCCGAAGCAAAGAAACTGGTACGGGTTTGTTGTTTTTACTAGTATTAATGTCCTGAAATGCGAGTAATACTTGTTTGTTGACATATTTAAGTACACGGTTTTCCTCTCAGGATGGAGTTGGTGGCAAGATAGCAGAGAAAATCAATGAGTTTTTAACGACAGGAAAACTGCGCAAGCTGGAGAAGGTAGAAATGCATGCTTTATAGGTGATTTGAAATCATGTATGTTGTATATTCAAAACAGATCTGTATAGATTCTGACATGTTTGTGGTCCGTTCATCCTGTAGATTCGCAGTGACGACACAAGCTCCTCCATCAACTTCTTAACCAGAGTGACTGGAATCGGGTACCACGCTCTTTATTGAACAATCACAGTAAATAATTAGAGATGACTAAAACTCCATTCACCCTCATTCTCTGTCTTTTAGTCCTGCTGCGGCCAGGAAGTTTTATGATGAAGGCGTCAGGAACTTAGAAGGTTTGTATATGGTTATTTTGCATATATATTTATTTACCTTCACATTCATGTGTTTTAATTCTCATCTGACGTTTTAGATCTGAAGAAGATCGAACACAAACTCAACCACCATCAGCAGATCGGGTTAAAGTAAGTCTTGATTTAAACAGATTAATTAGTGAATTGTTTAACAGCAACAGTAATGTTCGTTCGGCTTTGTGTTAGTGCTGATCCAGAACAGGGGTTTTCAATCTTTTAGATGCAATGGCCTCCTAAATATAAACATCCTCGTGCAAGGGACCCCCATCCTAAAATTTAAATGGCAGCTTTATTATGCATAAAGACTGTGAAAAAATGTATATTATAAATTTGTGTAAAATGTTATTTAAAACGCATTTAGTTTCTATTATGTTAAATTTGTTCTATTTACTATAGTACTGTATTTTTGTTTTATTTAAATAATTTATTATGTATTTATATAAACTTGTCGGAAGGAGGGACTTTGTTGAAAACTGTGTTTGAGAGAGGCGGGGCATATAGGACCTACAATAATGTACAGTATTTGAAAAATAATGTGTTTTTTGAACATTAAAGCATGTCAACATATTCTGTTACACCAAATACACAAAATATGATCTTTAAAAAAGCATCATATGACCCCTTTAACTTTTATTTTTATTTTGTATCAAATTAATTACTTTAGTCATTTTTAAAACTAATTTTAAATATATTTTAATCTAAATATTTATTTATTTAGTTGGGCAAACCTTTATTTTTTTTTTTAAGTGTTTATATATTTTTAAATTTTTCTCTAATCTTTTCCTTGGACTCCAGCTTGAAAACCCCTGATCTAGAGGACAAATGTTTGATTTGTGAGTTATATGTGTTTATAATGAATGCATTCTGTTCTTTATTGATCTGTTTTTAATTGATATTTTTATGCTCCTGTCTTCATCTATTAAAGGTACTTTGAAGAATTTGAGAAGAGAATCCCTCGTGCAGAAATGCAGAAAATGGAGGTTGCAGTTTCTCTCAGTGATCTTCATGAATTAATTCTACAGATTTATAAAGTCTCACTGTGTTTAACTGATGTTTGCAGACTCTGATACTGAAGGAACTGGATGTGGTGGATCCCGAGTACATCGGCACCATCTTTGGCAGCTACAGACGAGGTTATCGATCGTTCTGATCCAGGTATTTGACGTCAGTTATCACTTGTATCAACTAAATGTGTCATAAATGCATTTGTTAATGCTCAGGAGCAGAGTCGAGTGGTGATATTGATATACTGCTGACCCATCCGGACTTCACCTCTCAGTCTGAGAAACAGGTGAACGTTCAGTTTTAAAGACTGAATGATTTAATGCATGCAGGTTTTTGTCCTCTCATAACTCCTGCTGTGATTTCTGTCCTGCAGCCCAAACTCCTTCATGCTGTCGTGGATCATCTGGAGTCCATCGGCTTCATTACTGACACGCTTTCTAAAGGAGACACTAAGTTTATGGTGGGTCAATGTGACTGTCAAATAATAATAAATGAATAATAAATAAGGCATGTTTTTCCTCAGGGTGTGTGTCGGCTGAAGAAAAAAGAGGAAGATGAAGAAGAGTATTTTCCCCGCCGTATTGACATCAGGTTCATGCTGATTATTTGTGCATTTGATGTGATGTGATCTTTTCCAGTGTTTAGTATAATTTATATACTATTAATATTCTAGATAAATAATTAGTAAATAATTCGTTTTTATTTTTGTGTTTTATTTTATTTTTTATTTTTAGTTAAGGTTTCAGTCATTGTTGTTTTTTTGTAAAAAAAAAAATTATTATTAATTTTAGATTTTTTAAAAATGTCTATGTAGGTGTTTATTTTAATTCTTAAAGTTAAACTAAACAAAAATGAGAAATGTTGCCTTGGCAACTAGCTGAAATAAAAAAAATCTTCTTAACTAACGATCTTCTTAACAGACGCTATTTGGGACATTTTGATGTGACTGTCAATTGTTTTATTCATATCTTGCGTCCAGTTTAATTTGAAGACTTCGTAGAATGTTAAAAATTTACGTTATGTACTATGAACATTATTTTATTGTTTTTTTGAAGATTCAGCATTATTATGGGTTCTTAATCGCAGATGTCATTAAAAACACTGAATTATTTTGAATGAAACGCAGTACTAAATAAACCAACAATTTAAAATAGATTACATTTTTAAATGCACCAAAATGTAAATTATACAATTGACTAATCTGAAACCTAATTTAACTAAGCTAAAATCTAGAATCCACAATGATTCCTGCCATCTGTAGATGAAAGTGTCTCGAGTTTTAGCATAGTGTGTCCCTGTGGCAAATGTCATATTTGAGGTTTTTCCAGTATATTCCTCATGTCTTTCTCTCTGGATCTGCAGGCTTATTCCGAAGGATCAGTATTACTGCGGTGTGCTGTACTTCACTGGCAGTGACATATTCAACAAGAACATGAGGACTCGCGCGCTGGAGAAGGGCTTCACTCTCAACGAATACACCATCCGTCCACTGGGCGTCACTGGTGAGAGTCACGTTTATACATCACAGGATAGAAGAAAGTGCTGAAAGCTAGTGCAGACGTTGGCTGTGTCCGAAATCGCCCCCTATAGCCTCATTCACTATTCCCTACATTAGGTCACTAATTCAGTTCTCTAGAAGGAGTGAATGAAAACGAGTAGTGAATTCGGACACTGGGTGCACCTGAAGGGAATTCATTCGGCGCGTGACTCTCACGGTGCATTATGGGCATTCTCTAGCCGTTGAGCGTGCACCAGTTGTACACTTGTTTTTGCAGTGCATTGTGGGATTGAATGAGTGCACTCGAGAACATCCACTATGGTTTCAGACACCACTAAAAATGGCTGTTCCCTCAAATAGTGCCCTATTTAAGGGTATAGGGGGCGATTTCGGACACAGCCGTTGAGTTTCTGTCCATCCAGAAGTGATTTACTTCCTTGTGAGCTTGACTAGAGCTGTAGTACCTGATGTCTCATCATGCCCGCTCTCTTTGATCCAGGTGTGGCTGGAGAGCCTCTGCTGGTGGACAGTGAGAAGGACATCTTTGACTACATCCAGTGGAAATACAGGGAACCAAAGGAGCGCAGCGAGTGAAACAGAGACAAAATTCAGCCTCTGTGTGTGTGCTGCTCATTTAGCTCATATTAGTGTATTTTAATAGTAGAAGACACATTTAGGGAGAGATGTGTATGTGTCTAAAGTTTTAAAGTTGTGAAAGCAGCTACATAATAGTAGTTGATGGTGCTTTTTATTAATAATTGTCATGCATAATAATTGGTTTTAAATCCAGGAGTGAAGTGAGAGAGAGAAATGGCATCACAGGCATGTCAATACTGTGACTACAGATATTACATTATAAGATCATCAATCTCTCATACAGTAAGTGTAGCAGCATACATGTATTTATTTCAACGTACTCAACACTGGTATGCAAGAAAGCAAACTGAAGAAATATATGAATGATGATTGTCTGTGGTTGTGTTATTTAAAATCTATTATGATGTTATTGGGATATTTTTATTTATATAATAGTCTACCATAATATGACACAAAAGATTCTTGAAGTTTGTGTGAAAATTTGGATTCTGCATTAAAAATCCAACAAATCAGTTCAGGTCTGTTTCATTTTCTGGATTTTTTTTTCCAAATAAATGCACATCTGAATTATGAATTGTTCTTATGTGATGATATATTGACTTTCATTTTGCTGGGAGTAGATTGATCAGAATAATCTGTCTAATAATGAATCAATATAGTGCTCACATCACAAATAACTGGTTCTCAGTGTAGTTTTCACTGCAGATGCAGATCTGGCTCATTTACATTTAGACATTTAGCAGATGCTTTTATCCAAAGCGACTTACAAATGAGGACAATGGAAGCAATCAAAATCAACAAGAGAGCAATGATATGCAATTGATAAAACAAGTCTCAGTTAACTTAATGCAGTACACGTAGCAAGTTTTTTTTTTTAAATCATAATAAATAAAAAGAAAACTGATAGAATAGAAAAAGAATAGATCAAGCTGGTGTTAAAGGTCTTTTTTGCTTTTGTTAATTGTATAATAAATAAAAAGAAAACAAATAGAATACAAAAAGATTAGAGAAGCAAATGTTTTTTTTTTTTTTAAGAAAACAAGCAGATTGAAGATGATTCTTGAAGATGGTTAAGGACTCAGCTGCTGGGATTGAGTTGAGCAGGTCATTCCACCAGGAGGGAACATTTAATTTAAAAGTCTGTGAAAGTGATTCTGTGCCTCTTTGGGATGAAACAATAAAGCACCGTTCACTTGCAGAACACAAGCTTCTAGAGGCACATAAGTTGAGATGGAATAGGACCAAGTGGACAAGTAGTAGGATGATTAGAAAGGATGAGTTTGGAGACTTCTGCCTCAGAGAGTGGAGAGAAGGATGAAAACGAGTGTATGTTTGCTGGTAAGACGTGCTTGACAGATTGTGGTGTGGAACATTGTGCACTGATGGTTTTAATTTTATTAATGAAGAATGTGGCAAAGTCGTCAGCTGTTATAGTTGATGAAGGAGGGGGAGGAGGAGGACAAAGGAGCGAGGAAAATGTTTTAAAGAGCATGCAAGAGTTAGATGAATTGTTAACTTTGTTATGAAAGTATGTCCTTTTAACAGTGGAGACATTAGCAGAGAAGGAAAAGAGGTGTGACTGATACACATTAAGGTCAGTAGTATTTTTTCATTTGAGTTCGCGGAACATCAGATATTAAACACGTTTCATATGTTTACAATGTACAAAAAAATATTTACCAAAAATAAACATATTGTAAGAAAAGCTGTCGCATGAAATCAATATATTAAGTTAAGGAAGTTTTTCTCTGCTTTTGATGTCAAACAAAAGGGTGTTTCTTCAACTATGGATGGACACTGACAAAAATGTTGGTTGCTGTGGACATAAATTACATAACTAATTTACGCAATAAATACTGAAACATAAAAATCAACCTCACAGAAGCTACAAAACATAAATAGATGTGTGAACACTGAATAAGCAAAGGTGTCACTCAAGTTGTGTTCAGTTGTTTATGATCTTTTCCTGTTGAAAGAACAATCTTGTTCACATGTCTTAAACACCGTCAGCTTATTAAGCATAATCAGTACTCATTGCTACATCAACAGCAGACAGGGTCAGATCTACAGAAATATATGATGTTCTATAAACAGGAAATTAAATAATTGCTGATGATATATTGTTTTGAGACTCACTGTCTGCTTATACCTGATATAGGTGTGTACGACCCTGTCCAAGCTTTTTTGAGGCACATTACATCACCTTGATTTTGACAAGTTAATCTTATCTTGCTTATTTTCAGTTGATATATTTGCAGTGTCGTGTGTCACTTACAGGACAGTAGTGTTGTCAAAAGTACCAGGACTTCCACAACAGCCTTTCCACAGCACCGGTGGTATCGAGTATCGGACCGATTGAGTGCAATAAAATATATATATATATATATATATATATTTATTTTTTTATTTATTTTATTTTTTTTCAGAATAATAAGGAAATGGGTAGAAATTAATTCTTGCCATGTGCCAACTCTGTACCATAGAGGGTTAATTGCAAGAGCTTAATATATAAAACATATTGTCAATTTTAGTGCAATTTTCACATGCCAGGTAAAAATGAATGCCACTACAAATTTACACAGGGCAAAAGGGCGTAGAATTTAGTACACTGTAAAAAATGGCCGTTGACATTCCCAGAATTCCCTGCATTACATTTCAAATTTGATGTTGTTTTGTTGAAATAACTATGTTTCTTCTTAGTTTTTTCTTATCAGTTTTGTATATTAGGGTTGTGTGTTACACCTAATGTTGTTAAATGAATGTTTATTTCATTATTTCAATTTCATGTGTGTCACCATGATGGTGTTTAGTGTGTGCACCTTCTATATATGTTATTATTTAAAAGCTGCTTGTGATGGGCTTTGGTTCATCATGTGACTTTCTCATGACCTCCTGCATTTGGTGGTTATCAGTGTATTACAAAGGTACAAAACAGATTTCAGTACTTCAGTAGGTTGGTATATTAACATTATATCAGTTAATGAAAATACGGTATTTAACTGTAAATTTAAGTTAAAACCGTAAAACCTAAAATGTTGCTACCGTATTTTTTACGGTAAAATTTCGGCACACACAGCTGCCGTTTTTTTACCGTAAATTTTACGGATTTTTTTTACAGTGTAGGGACGGTAGAGACATGTCCCCACCAATATCCAGCGATATTAAATTGCGATAAGCAGTGATACTAAATTGTCCCTAGCAATAACTTTGATCAAACAATTAAATGTGTATATGTAACCACTGTTGTTGTAATTTCGGCATCTGAAATATGTCATATACCACTGATAGAAAACCGCAGAGGATGCTCGTTTTGTGGGTTTGTTGCGGAAACAGCTGCCCATTTGTTTTTTGATTATCTGTTGAACCCTTTTTGCTATTATCTGAATGCACAATTCTTTATTAAGCAAAAATGGTTTAAATCTCCTTTGTCTTTTCCCCTTTCTCTTGCTGAATTTGATTCTATTGTTTAATCTCTTAGACTTAAAAATAACAACAACAAAAAGTGGCAAATTTTTGATGCATTATGACAATTTTAAAAGAGAGAGAGAAAAAAAAAAAGATAGTTTGTAATCTTATTTTTGTGCTTTTCTTTTCTTTTGTTATACTTGTTTTTTTTTTCTGTGTAGATAAACCCATATTATTAGTTCTCTGTTTTTGTTACTATGATTGTTTTGTTTTTTTGCAGGAGATACAACCATGTCTAATTTCCCTGTTCTTGTATGTATTCGTAACATAGACATATAAATATTTATTTATAAATATATGTCTATATATAATTTATTTATATGTCTATGATTCATAAGTTCCGCAAAAAAACTTGCTATGGAGACCAGCGAAGCGTCTTCGGCGCAAGGTATGACGGTCTGAAATAAAATGCAGAGATACATTGCAGCGAGACTCTTGCAGAGCCGACCAATCGCAGAGCCGGGCATGGCAGCGACAGCCAATGGAAGGCGAGAGCGGGAGGAGCCAACGGCAGTTACAAACCTACAATACTTTTGGTCAAGCACACAGCGGGAGCAGCTCAGACGCCGCAAGCGAGTCGTTTTTCTCTCTCCGTGTCAAGAAATCTACACACAAAGAAGGTAAAACTTTTCCTTTCATCCGTTTAATGCATATTAGTGTGTAGAACTAAATATCACGTGCTTTTTTTCGCTCAGAGTAAGCGATGTTGCTCACCGTTTGCACACCTATATTTCAGCAACCGTCTTAAATATCATTGAAATGAATACTAATAATAGGATTTATGAAAATATAAATAAAAAGATGCATAATTCCTTCATTAAACATTAAACAGCGGTGTTTTTTATTTCTAAAAATAACCATGGCGCCATTCGTTTAGCGTTTACTAATAAAAACAAACATCTTAAAAGGCACAGTTTGAGGTAATAATTGTTTTTTAGACTATTTTGTTTAATTAACTAATTTATTAAAAGTTAAATAAGCACAATTTCCAAATAAGTACCATAAGTTTGGTGTAATAATCTGTGGTGCTGAGTACAGCCTTTAGTTCAGGTGACCATGGCAACAGTAACCTGGTGAAATATGCCACGTGATGTTACACAATGCTGATGGAATAAAGGCTGTGGAGCATCTCATGTGCTGATATTATATAACGCTGAGCAGTTTCAGCAGATGCTTGAGGACTGTGGGTTTGGAGAGAGCAGGATGAGCACTAGATAGGGTGCGTCACACACAGGGTGTCGCTCAGATCGAGCCCTGTTTAACTCGTTCATTCAGCATTAAATGTCTCTTGTCTTTCCAGATCCAGCATGTCGGACAGAAAGGCAGTGATCAAGAATGCGGACATGTCTGAGGAGATGCAGCAGGACTCTGTGGAGTGCGCAACACAGGCGCTCGAGAAGTACAACATCGAGAAGGACATCGCCGCCTACATCAAGAAGGTAAATGACGCTTTATGGGCTGAAAAAATGAATTATTAACACTATATATGGATTTTATTCATTAAACATAACCCAACTTAAATTACAATATACTGAAAACATAAAACACACTTTTACAATGATTAATTTTAGTGAATATGAATGAAAGTCTATTAATTTATTCATTAAAAATCTATTTTTATATATTAATAACATTAGATGTTATGTTTTTTTTGCATTTTAATTAAGTTTGATTATTATATACAAAATTGTGAATTGTTAAATGAATGTATTGTGAAAAATATTAATTAATATAATCTAACTGAATTAAAATGCTAAAAACATTTAATTTTTATTAATTTATTAGGTTTTTATTTACAGTTAAATTAATTGATAGAAAATGTAAATTAATTTATTGAAAATGAGTTTTAATTTATTAATCATATTTTATTTTATGTATTTTTTAGCATTTTAAGTTAGG
>NW_015546068.1:1313313-1323347 GCF_001515605.1 Sinocyclocheilus anshuiensis | reverse complement strand
TATAAGAATATCATTAAATATATAATTAATACATTGGAACTGACTTAAAATGCTAAAAGCAATACAAAATCAATTTTATGTATTTTTTATTTTAGCATTTTAATTAAGTTAGACTGTTTGAATTTTTGAATATTGATTGTATTAATAATAATATATTAATTTGAATATTTTTAATCATCATCTATTTGATTATGTCCACAATTCGTTAGGTATTTCAAACCTCTAAAAGAGTTAATTGATAGTAACTGCTTTTATTGAAGCCATCAGTTGACATTATTTCAACTTATTTTTGTCATCAACAACTGTAAATCAAGTTTTATCATTTTTTATTCAATTATGTAATCCACAATGCTCCGTGGGATAGTTCTCTCCCTCATTAAAGCTGATAAATTCAGTCTTGTATCTTTGTCTTTTTGTTCAATTTTCAAGTACTTTTTTGCTTCAACTTAACGTTTATAACGTTTTTTAAAATCCCGATGGGAAAAAATGAATACTTCCACAACCAATGCCGCTGAAAAAGATATAAAAAGATCATAAATGTCACACAACAGCATTTCATATGAACCTTTAAACGTGTTGTTTCCTTGCAGGAGTTCGACAAAAAGTACAACCCCACCTGGCATTGCATCGTGGGGAGGAACTTCGGCAGCTACGTGACTCACGAGACCAAACATTTCATCTACTTCTACCTGGGTCAGGTGGCCATCCTGCTCTTCAAATCTGGCTGAGCGACGGCACCCATTCATTTCAACAGACCATTATGAACTGACTGTACTGACGAGGCGAACCATTCCTGCACTGGACCTGCCTTCTTTCTCTCGGCTGCTTCTCCTTTCGTTCTGATTATTGTTTAGAAAAAGCCCGTGTGAGCGGGAAATGCCATAAAGAAACACTTGTATTTATTTTTGTTTTCTATACACGGTTTGAGCGTTTTATGTCATCTGCGTTTTTTTAATTAAAGCAAAATGGTTTGGCTGTTCGCCTGGAGTTTCTTGTCTTCGGGATGTGTGACGGTGTCAGACTGAACTGATGTTAAATCAGTGGTTCTCGAGACTTTTTGACTTCCAAACCCTCACAATTATCAACGTTTTTAAAGACTAGGAAACAGAAACAGTATTGAAGGAGGGAAAAGAAAAATATATGATACATGTGTGTGTGAATATGATTAAATGTTGATCATTAAAAAAAAATTTGTTTATTTTTTATTAAATTATTACTTTATTAATAATAAATGTAATTATCTTTAATTAAAACACAATTACTGTGAATATTGCTAAACAAATATTACAGTTTAATTATAATAATCTAATTAAAATGCCAAACAATCTAATATTAATACATTAAAATGCTAATAGATTATTTTAATAATATTGATCCTTGATTATGTTCCTCAGCTTTGTGCCTTTACAACTTGCTGTGGATTTGCTCAAGTCTTAAGTCAGTTTACAAACTTTAAAGTCACATTTGATTCAAGTTGTGCATCTTACTGAACATGAACAAGAATAATACAAGCTAGGCATAGTATTAAAGGGAAAAGGTTGCTAGAAACTTTAGCAGCATCTTAAACATTCAAAATGGACTTGTATATTCATGTAATTATGCCATCTATAATAAGAATGCTCACACCTGCACAACAGAATAGAGGTGTAAACCCCCCCATATACAATAACTTTTAAGAAGCTATACTTGAATAATAATAATAATGCTTTAATATAACAAATAGGTTATTAAGGTGATAGCTATAGCCCAAAACAATGAATAAATGATGAATTTTTATTGCTGTAGTCTAATGATTATTTAGTTATTATTACTGTTGTAACAAATCAAAAATGAGACCGTAACTAAAAATGTTTTGCATAGTTTATCAGACACTAGGGTAAACACTGCACTCAAAAAAAAAAAAAAAAAAAAAGCCCACCAAAGATGAAAAGCCAAAGCAGACCGATTTAGAAATGCAAACAATTTACTATTTTAAGCCGACTGCAATGAGACGCTTGCCAAGCTATTTTTAGAAAACTACATCACATACAGAACTTTTAAGAAATCTTCAAAGGACACGTTTCAAGCTGCTTTTCCACAAACCAACTAAAACACAGAACGGTTATCTGGTATGAGAAATATCTGGGAAATAGTAATAAAATTTCACTCATGCACAATTAACAGAGCTGACCGCTTAAATGCACTTAAATACGTTTTGAAACTCCTTAAATGATCTTATTGCATGTTTGTTTTAACATTATGAACCATTTATTGATCGATTACTTATTTTTTTAAACTTTATAGCCATTAAAATATCAAATGTATTCTAATTTAGTCTTTATAGATTAATTTGTAAACAAATTAATGCATATGTGAGATTAAATCCTTTATTACTCTGTTCTACACACTGACAGTCGGTCCCTTCTGACACACAAAATAATGCAAGGAACAAAGAGGCACAGAAAGTGATCTGGGTTGCCACAGATTTTATTAGCATTTTAGAAAACCAGTTTGTGTGGATAGACTCCATTAGACAGGCAGAACGTGGAGCGCAGGTATCCTTTGAGCAGAGGAACCTTCTTGATCAGAGGAAGCAACTGAGAATCCACTGCTTTCTGGTCCTCCTTACGCTGCTCCGTCAACTGGTACTTCTGCAAAAACCACACACACAAGATTAGAAAACCTCAGGCTCTTAATTCTCCAACAGAGTCCTGCATAAGCATCCAATGACCTGGAACTGATTTAACGCTGGAAAGCCCATTTTACCTCCTTCTCTGTGTCAAAGATCTCTCCCTCCTGGTGCTTGGGTCTCCTCAGCTTCTTCTTCTTGAAGTAGGCGTCGGTCAGTGTTTTGGGGACCTTCATGCCAGAGATGTCCACCTTGGTGGATGTGGCGATGCAGAACTTCTGGTGAGCTCTCCGCAGAGGCACTCGGTTCAGAGCCAGAGGACCTAAAACAGACGAGATCAGTTATTCACCGCAACAAAACCCCTCCGTCGCTTCAGCATCAGACGGCGATCACGTACCGGTGACGAGGAGAAGACCGGTGCCCAGCTGCTTGAGGAAGACCACGCGCTGCAGAAGGAAACAGATTGAACGTTAACAGCTTCAGGCCTCACATGAACCTCTTTTGCAATTCAAATATCAAGTGCAGCTTAGCCCAACTGAGCTCAGATGAGCGGTTAACCTGAGTGTTTGTGTGGGAGGAGAGCATCTGTGCTTCACATGTAGGAGTTCATTCTCCTTCGTTCGGCTACTGAATGCTGTGATTTGAAAACCACAAAGATGGATAGATGGGGAATGTGCTAGGGTTGGGACGATAAATCGATTCGTGGATCAATTCTGAGATTTTCCGAATGCATCGCGATTCCTCTGGAATCGATTCTGAGCTTAGATTTTAACAGCAGATGGCGCTCTAATCTAGTAGGGCTGCACGATAAATTGCAATGAAATCGCAATAGCGCCCCCACACCCCCTGCCGGTACGAGACTCGAACCCGCAACCTTTGGGTAACGAGTCCTACTCTCTAACCATTAGGCCACGACTTCCCCCTAGTTTTTATCCGCACACTCACGAAACGCTCACGAAGAAGAGTGCTAAAGAGCGCTTTTATGAAGCGAGATTAATGTAAACACAGCCCACTGTGAACTCCCTTGTAATTCGCTTCAACCTTTTTGAATTTTATGAATGATTATGTTCAAGTGTGTGTAAGGATTTGGAAACAAGCAGAGTACGGCTGTTTCTAACGCATGCAGCGCCATCTGCTGTTCAAAACTAAGCTCAGAATCGACTCGAGAAAGAATCGCGATGCATTCGGAAAATCTCAGAATCGATGCGGAAATCATTTCTCGATTCGTGATGCATCGATTTATTTTCCCAGCCCTGGAATGTGCGTGTACCTTCCCGCGGTGGCGTCCGGTCAGCAGGATCAGGACCGTCCCGGGGCTGATGGACTTGCGCAGTTTCCTGCGGTGCTGACTGAAGGGCTTGACGCCGTGACTTCGCAGCTTACGGGACACGTCCTCTGTGGGGTAATACCGGGGCTGGACACCAAACAGACATGTCAACATGAATGCGGGAAACACAACAATGTGGAACACAATTCGGCTGCTATGAGTGAAATCAGCCAAACTCTTCAAATCTGCATATTTTTTGAATTAAGCTTATAAATCAGTCATATCTTAATATTTGTAACATTATCTGATAACTTCAATGAGTTAATGCACAAAAAGTTTACTATATGTGACCCTGGAGCACAAAATCAGTCATATTTGTAGCAATAGCCAACAATACATTGTATGGGTCAAAATTATATATTTTTCTTTTATGACAAAAATCATTAGGATAAGTAAAGATCATGTTCCATGAAGATATTTTGTAAATGTCCTACCTTAAATATATCAAAACTTAATTTTTGATTAGTAATATGCATTGCAAAGAACTTCATTTCAACAACTTTAAAGGCGATTTTCTCAATATTTAGATTTTTTTGCACCCTCAGATTCCAGATTTTCAAATAGTTGTATCTCGACCAAATATTGTCCTATCCTAACAAACCATACAATACAATACACAAATTGACACTTAAGACTGGTTTTGTGACGTATTACTAACATCTACCCACTTTCAAATTTGACATGAGAAAAACCACTGCTGCAAGAAAAAAAAATTCTCAATTCATTTTATTTTAATCATTAAACTTAAGAAAATATAATCTAAGAATTACCAATGTCAGCTCCTTTGAATTCAGTTAAATTCCTTAATTATTTATACCTTCTTGCATCACATGTTTTCAATATTCATTAGAAGTTTTATTTGACCAGCATTTTTACTATATAATCTGAAAATATTAACTATCAACTATTTTGAAATTGTTTTTTTTTTTTTAATTACTCATTGCTCTTTTTTTCCTTAATGTGTCTTGCATCACATTGGCTTATATTTTCAATATTCATGAGAAATTTTGACTTATTACATGAAGTTTATTACAAATAATCTGAGCATTACCAATATCAACTACTTCGAAATCAATGGAGTTAAATTCCTTATTTTTCGATTTCTTAACATTTTTACCTATTACTTATAACTTGACTCATGACTGCACACAAAAAAAAAATTACCTACCTATTCAATTTCTAACAAAACATAAATATTACTCTGAAAAGTTTTCAAAAAAATATTTAACTTGCGTAACTTTCACTTGAAAGATTATTTTTTCATTCTGCCATGGTTCATCAATAGACATGCATGTTCATGAACAAAATTTAGCCCCAAAAGCGTGCAAGATATGGTCAAGAATACGTAAGGCTAAATACATTTCACAAGTCTTTTAACACTAATTTAACTCATAGATCACAGAAGCAAGTCTGCATAAACTCAAGTGTAAAGTTTGGTCAAAATGGACACAAATGCAAAAGATGTACGTTTATGGTTATACACTTCTGGTCCCCAAACAAGATCTCAGTGATTTGTAATAAACGCTCACCAGTTTGCGCAGTTTGACCACACGGGTGCCTCCATTTTTGTCTCCGCCAACAGTTTTGACGACTTTGCTGGGAGCCCTTTCCTTGATTTTCTTCTCAACCTGAAACATCAAGCCCGAGCGTTAGAAACCCTCAGGTTTGAGGCGAGACCTGTGACCCTGCAGCGAAGACACAAACACTCACCTTCGTCACGGGAGCTTTAGTCTTCCTCTTGTACATGGCCCGGCGAGCATACATGGCCGAGCGGGAATAGCGGCCGATGCCCCGGACCAGGACAGGGTTACGGCTGCCATGCTTATGGGCCTTCTTCTTCTTATCGCCCTCAGCCATCTGAGAAAACACAGGAGTTATTAAAACATGCATGCACATAAAAAGACATACATTACTCAGGAGTAAGCTGCTCTGAAAACATGTCCATTATGAAAGGTGCTATACAAATGATAAATTAGTCTTGACATCTCAACATCAGCACACTTATTCTACTTATTATACTCAAAAATAATTGAGACATATATATATATAAACACTCTTCAGCATGGGGCTGCAGTAACTCAACGTGACCTGCTGTAGCATTGCTAACAGGCTAAAGCACATACATAAACACCTATATAGACTGACAAACATAATTATATAACCTAATCCACACTATATTCACATGACAATCCGTCACGTACGACTTTAAGGTCTTTAACGCGAATATAAACACACGAATCCCGCTTCGGTTCGCACAGACCCGGAGTCAGGCCTCAGCGCGCACCGAACACTCATAATGTACTTTAAAACACACTACATCCACAAATATTCACGGTTACTAGTGCTATAGGCATGTTAATATATTCATATATGATCCCGAGTGACACTTAAAATCAGATGAATCGGATTAATGCAGATTGCATTTGGGGAAAACAGACACGAAAACCACAATTACCTTCAGCTAGAAAAAAAGACCGACATCCGGGCATTTCACGTATATATAGTCGTGACGTTTGACGCTCGGGGTTCGTCTTCCGTCATGTTTTCGTTTTAAAGGCACAGGCGCTTCTCCGGCCGCGCGATAGAGTCACGAGCGCCGCTTATCGGGCGAGGAATGGAAATAGTTTAAAACCTTTGTGGTGTTTTGTGTCTTTTGTCAAATTGAAGCAAATTTGTTTGTTGTAGAAAATAAAGTAAAGCAATAAATCAGCTTTAGACACGGAAAGTCCAGATTGCATTCATACAGTAGAGTAGTTAGCTAGCCACTGTCAATGCATGCAGTTTTTTAATGTTTTTACATTCTATATATACAGGGCTGATAGATAGATGGATAGAGAGACAGACAGACAGACAGATAGATAAATAGATAGACAGACAGATAGATGATAGATGATAGATGATAGATAGGTAGATAGATAGATAGATAGACAGACAGACAGACAGACAGATAGATGATTGATAGATAGACAGACAGACAGATAGATGATTGATATATAGATAGACAGACAGACAGACAGATAGATGATTGATAGACAGACAGACAGACAGACAGACAGATGATTGATAGACATACAGACAGATAGATAGATAGACAGACAGATGATTGATAGACAGACAGACAGACAGATAGATATAGATTACAATTTTAACACATAGGGCTGCCCCCTAATAGTTGACCATATGTTACATTTACATTACATTTTGTCATTTAGCCGATGCTTTTATCCAAAGCGACTTACAAATGATCAGTGTTGGGGGTAACGCATTACAAGTAATGCTAGTTACGTAATCAGATTACATTTTTCAAGTAACTAGTAAAGTAATGCATTACTTTTTAATTTACAAGAGAATATCTGAGTTACTTTTTCAAATAAGTAACGCAAGTTACTTTTTTTTTTCCAATTTATTGACTGACAGCTCTCCTGTCCCCATGTTGAGAGAAATCAGATGTTACTGTAGTTCTAAAATAAATATGAATATGCATTCATCTCACTCATTTTATTCCTCAAAATGAACAAAATAATGCAACTCAGAATATGCAATAATTAAATGTTAAACAACACAAATATCCTTTATGTATTTAATCCCATTCTATTAACCAATGTCTTTGCTTCTGACCTTCGATGATACAGTTCAACCGTACTAATAAGCACAAATTACTCTAGACAAACATTTGTGTGTCTTTTTTTATTGCTGAAGTGTGTTGAAATGTCTTCTTCTGCATTCTACTGTACGGACGTAAATGTACTTTCCCTTCAGCCTGAGGCTTATTAATTTCACGTTTGGTGTGAAAGGCTTTTATATTTGCCAAAAATAGAACTTTTTTATTTTAAAAACAAACAAGCAAGCCCTGTCCAGATTTAAAAAGTAACGCAAAAGTAACGTAACGCATTACTTTCCATAAAAAGTAACTAAGTAACGTAATTAGTTACTTTTTTATGGAGTAACGCAATATTGTAATGCATTACTTTTAAAAGTAACTTTCCCCAACATTGCAAATGAGGACAACAGAAGCAATCAAACCATACAAAAGATAAATAATATCTAAGTGCTGTGACAAGTCCAGGTTAGTCTAACGCAGTAAGATCAATGATAAGAAGCTAAATTTGATTGGTTGGTTGGTCGCAGAAAAAAACTCCACAGGAAGTGGATTTGTGACGGAAAGTTAACATGTCTACTTGTCCGTCGGCCTGATTATGTTCGCGCTGATATTTCTCTTTTAAGTGTTTCAGTTTGCTGTATATTTATTTGTTTGTTTATAATTTGTATTTATGTTCTAAATGTAAAAAAAAAGAAAAATTTTAATTGTTTTTTTATTTTTTATGAAAAGGATATTATTTATATCATAGGTTATATATTTTATTTGCATTCAGATCTCAGAAAAAAAAACTACATATTTTAATGTTATATTCTATATAATATTAAATATATATTTTTTTTAAATATATATAATATTTCCTGAGAAAAGGCTGTTTTTATTTATAGGCTATGTATTTTGTTTGTGTTTTGATGTCAGAAAAAATGCACGAGTTTTCATGTGATGTTGAGGCTACTTATCCATGTTTTTGCACTAATATTTCTCAGTTTGCTATATATTTATTTATTCATTCATTTATAACTTTTAACATTTTATTAATATTTATAAAAAGAAACAAATTACTTTTCAATTTACTTTTATACCAAAAAGTGTTTTATTTATATTTAAAAAAAAAGCTATTGTGTTAGTGTTACATTTTCTAGAAAAATGTTACACTCAGGTTTCAAACAAACCTATTCTTACCTCAAAAAAAGAATGTATCCCTTGTTTCTTCATTTCTTTATTTTTCCCTTTTTCCTATGTTTCTTTAACACTATATGAAACATTTTCTAGAAAAATTAATACAAATGAAGTGCAAAATTACAAACACAAACATTTCTTTCTTCATAATAACATGCATTAATGAGTGATGCACCAGGAATGTGCTTAAGGAAAGTAATTTCATGCTGACTTTGAAGAGAGCCCATGTAAATCTGTGTCTTTACCTGAGCTCATGAACGAGGTGTGCAGTGATTCTCGTCCCAGAGGCCCCGAGAGGGTGTCCAATGGCGATGGCCCCTCCATTAACATTGGTCTTCGCAGGGTCCAAGCCCAAAGCTTTAGCCACGGCCAGATACTGAGAAGCAAACGCTTCATTGACCTGACGGATACATGAAACAGATACATGAAGCCCTGGATTGAACCTGCTTGACCATCTCTGGAAAAGTAATGTTTAAAGCAACGTTTAACCCATGCATAATGAGTCTAACAGAATCCCAGAGTATGTTATTATAATCTACCTCCACCAGGTCCATGTCTTTGAGTGAAAGGCCAGCTTTCTTCAGAGCTTCTGTGATGGCAGGTACAGGACCTGTCGCATTTACAAAACATTATGAAGAGTTTTATGTATTATTCTTGTACACTTAGTGGGAAAATATTTTGGTGGAGAGAGCACTCACCAATGCCCATGATCACAGCCTGAGGTGTGATAGGCCACGATTCTAGCCAATGGGGTGAGTTTGTGAGCCTTCAGCGTGTCCTCACTGGCTAAGACCACAGCAGCAGCCCCATCAGACACGCCCTGTGGGAGGAGCCAAAAGTATAATAAAACATGCAAATACACACAGCACACCACAAAATGACTACAGTGGCACTGCTAAGTAACATAATATAATATAATATTATACATCAAAATAAATGTTTATTGTACACATGTATATATACAATGAACACTACTACTAAAGTTTGGGATCAGAACGATTTTTTATGTTTTTTACAGGAGTTTCAAAACTTTTATTCAGCAAGGATGTGTAAAATTGATAAGAAGTGATAGCAAAGATTTATATTGTTAGAAAAGATTTATATTTTGAATAAATCCTGTTCTTTTTAACTTTTTATTCATCAAAGAATCCTGAAAAAAGTATCGCAGTTTCCAAAGAAATATTTGGTTTTGGTACTGTTGCCAACATTGATAATTCTAATAATAAATCAGCGTATTAGAATGATTTCTTAAGGATCATGTGACACTTTATACTAGTGTAATGGCTGATGGAAATTCAGCTTTGCATCACAGGAATAAATTA
>NW_015546068.1:1305647-1313106 GCF_001515605.1 Sinocyclocheilus anshuiensis | reverse complement strand
GCAGCCTTGATGAGCAGAAGAGACTTCTTTAAAAAACATTACAAGTCTTACTGATCCCAAACTTTTGAACAGCAATGTGTATATATATATATTACAATTACAAAATAATGCTTCTTACTTGAAATACAGTGGTCAAAATTCACCTGCTGTGTAAAAGCACATCCTCTCTCTGACTTTCATTTTGTAACTGTTTGACCCACCGAAGCATTGGCTGCCGTAACAGTGCCTCCTTTCTTAAAGACGTTTGGCAGCTTTGCCATCTGCTCCAGTGTGGTCTGAGGACGGGGGTGTTCGTCAGACGTCATGGACACTTTCCCTTTCTTGGCCTTCACATCAATGGGTGCGATCTCAGCGTTGTAGTATCCAGCCTCATGAGCTGCAGCACAGACAGATGTGTGTGTGAGAGAGTGTGTGTGTGTGTGTGTGTGTGTGTCTGTGTGTTTTTGTGACAAATGAGGACATAAATTTGTATAATGACAAGGGTATGACATAGGTATTACATGGAGAAGGTGACTTTAACCGCTGTGAGGTCGATCACCTGTTTTCCACCTCTGCTGGGTCTGATACGTGTACTGGTCACAGTCCTCGCGGCTGATCTGGTATTTCTCTGCCAGGTTCTCTGCTGTGATGCCCATAGGCAGCTTTATGTTCAGATCCGTCAGTCCTGCCCACAGCGTGTCTTCCAGCTGACTCACACACAGACAAGAGATTATTTAGAACCACATAAGTATTGCATTCCCAACATGCCCACTTTAAAATCTTGCACAAAATATACCCTGTAAATTTCACTATGGTATGAAACATACACACATAAATACATACATACATGGGTCAAAGAGGTTAAGATGTCCGCATCAAAAGAAATTGACAAAAGTTATTTTATGTCCATAGAAAGCACATTAAATGCAAGTAAAAGTGTCTGCATTTAAGGTTTCAAATAAGTTTTTGGAGAATAAAATGTCAAAATTGGGTTGAAATAATGTTCCATTGTCATTCAGTGTAACACTTATAGTTATGTAAAAATTCAAACAACATGCTTATTCTGACCTGTACAAAATATATAAAAGAATAAGTGAGCATATTACATTTTATTGGGTTTTAAATTAGTAAAAAATTCTTACTGACAAATGGGCAAAACCTAGGATAGTGGCAAATTAAAAAAATGTAAAATGACAACTAATTAGTATTTGGGGTGAAAGTAATTCGTTTTTTAATATGTCATAAATTGATTTTTGTTGTAAATATGCCTGACAAGATTGTTACACTGAATGACATTTTAGTGGGTGTCTTCTGTAAATCAGGGAAAAATGTATGATATTTATTTTTTGCTCAGAAAAACAAAAACAAAAATACAATCACATTAAACAGAAAACTTTTTAATTAAAAAGTAACCCAACCCTAACCCTAACCCAACAATTTAAAGCAGTATTGTTTTTATGCTTAAACCCTTTTTCGTCTTTGACCCACATACAAACAAACCCACATAAATAAATAAAACTGTGAAATGATTCAGAAATTTTAGTCTAATTTATACTCCCAAAAGTCTGTATAGTCAACGTCTATGGAATAAAAAATTTGGTAATTTTTTATCCATAAACAGAAGTTTTTATTTTTTCCTACTCTCTCACATTTTTAACTCACTTCTCAAATCTCTTTTAATTAGTGATAAAAAAAATGTGACAGATTCCTGAAGCAATATGAAGATTTTTTTGGTAATGCTATTGATAAGGTTTAGTCTGCTTTCCTCTGCTTGTCAATGTTGTCCATTTTATTTTACGTATTTATTTATGAATTTATTCTTTTTTTTAAGTAATTTATTTTTTAGCCATGTTGATTTCTGTAATTTTAGTCATTTTATTTATCCATTTATTTATTTAAAAAAAAATTAGATTGTTGCACGTGAAGTTATGTAGATGCTCTTTAGTGTTTTTCTAAAGGTGTTGGTACAAAAAAAAGAAAAGAACAAGAAAAATAAATGTTGTTCAGGGTTTCAACACTTTTTAACCAATTAATTTTCTTGACTTTTCCTCATTTGTCATTACTAGATAAAAAATCATTTAATTGCACTCACTAAGAGCCAATGAAATACATTGAGCAGAGCATACCTAGAAAACTTAAAATTCATTATTGCACCCTCCAAAATAAATGTAAAATCAGTGCACATCAAATAAAGCGTCTGATCTTTACCTTCAAATCCACTCCAAACTTGGTCCCGAAGCGGATGTTCCTGACAGCGTAAGGCTCTTGGCTCATGCTCTCTGAGCCTCCACACAGAACGACCTCTGACTCTTTAAGGCAGATCTCCTACAGCACAACACACAGCGATCAGCACCTCGTGTGAGGAGACGTTTGACATTCATTTGGGCTCGTACCTGTGCCCCGTTGATTATGGACTGGAACCCAGAGCCACAGAGGCGGTTGACAGTCAGTGCTGGCACTGGGACGGGAACACCGCACCGCAGACCCATGTAACGCGAGATGTACGGGGCGTCAGCAGAGCTCTGGATCACAGAGAGAGACAAATGACACAAAGGAACTCGAGAAGATCAGGACTAGGGCTGCACAATTAATCGAATGCGATTGTCGTGCGCATTTTGTCAGTAAAGCCGGTTCTGTAATCAGCAGTAAATCATCATCACGTGCTTTCAGATGGAGCAGAATTTACTACACAGAGCCGTAGTTCACTGACAAGTTACGCAAAAAAAAAAATCGCAGACGATATTATCGTGCGATTATGAAATCTAAGAAATCATTCGCGATAATGACAGCTGTTTGCATAGCTTCTCATTAAACTATGGCTCTGTGTAGTAAATGCTGCTCCATCTGAAAGCATGTGAAAATACCACATTTAATAACATGTTTTACTCCAAACTCACTTCATAATGTCAGTCGAGTGTTTGAAATAAATCCTTCTGTGAGATGATGTGGCTTCTTACACAGAATAAGACACGCAACATATTTCATATCATTCTAAGAAGTGATAAAGGCATTGCATTATAAATATACTTTATTTTAATGAAAATTATAATAATAATAATAACTCAGATAAACCATATATTGTCATAATCGTGTGTTTATTAGTCACGTTGAATTAATGAAAGCAGTTAAATCTTTTGTTTATTCAGCTACCGCTATAGGGATTTCCTGGGTTTCTTCTGCGGGTGTATGTGGAGTTTCAGCGCAAGAGCGCCCTCTGGCCTTCGGATGGAGATTTACTGCTGATCACAGAACCGTGCTTCACTGAAAGATACGCATGACAATTGCAGCTTCTGTCGAATCACGATTTCGATTCCATTTCGATTTATCGTGCAGCCATAATCAGGATTTCTCTATTTTTATTAGCCTGATATGAGCAAATAATTATACTGGTGAGCATATACAGTAGGTATAGTCAAATTAGTCCAGGGTTATTATAGTTGGTAACACTTTAGAACAGGGAACACTTATTCACTATTAACTACGACTTCTCCCTCAATAAATTCCTAATTTGCTGCTTACTAATAGTTAGTAAGGTAGTTGTTAGGTTTAGGTATTTGGTAAGATTAGGGATGTAGAATAAGGCATTAATATGTGCTTAATTAGTACTAATAAATGGATAATATTCTAGTAATATGCATGCTAATAAGAAACTAGTTAAGAGACCCTAAAATAAAGTGTTACCTTATAGTTAAATAAAACTAAAGCTGAAACTAAAATTAAAACCATAAAAACCTGAAACCATTTTAAATCTGAAAGTGCACCGTGTATGATGTTATTATCTCTCAAAAGAAAGAGTCGACTCTGAATCACTGAAACGAGTAGTTTTTGAAACGAATCCCAAGCCGTTTCATGTTGACATCAACATGAAACATTAGCATATTGCCCGCCCACTTGTTGGTCTTTTTGCATTGGTCTGAATGAAAATGCAAATTCATTCTTTGCCACTAGGTGCCACTTTTGGAGCGGTAATAATAGCGGTTTCCCCAGTAATGCTGTACACAAAGCAGCACTGCGCTCACAAACACTGCTTTATCAGGCATTACATGCATGATGCAATGAAAATGAGACCAATCGGACCAATCACCGCAGATTAGTGTCACACAAAGGAGGGGTTTGGAAAAATGAATCGTTAAACGAATCATTTGGGAGTTGTTGAGCAAGTACGGTAAAAATAAATGCATATTATAAGACAACGAAAGTATTTTTTGACCTTGCATGCATGTCAACCTGTTGTTGGGGACTCCCAAAACCAAAATATGAACCTTTCATAACCCATAATAGGGTCACTTTAACTAAAATAAAATTACAGAAGGCATCCTTTCTCATTTTAGTTTAACTTGACGTACTAAAATAGCTTAAACTGAAATAATAATTAATGAGAAAATGATAAAAACACAACAAAATTTCTTTAAAATTAAAATTAAAATACAAAAATATTAATTAAACCTATAATAGTATCTCAATGATACTAAAATAACACTGAATTAGTCTAGATTAATAATAAATCTGAATAGATCAATAGTGAAAAAGTATTTTTGCATGACATGTTTCAATGCATCAAGCAGTCATCCATCTTTTTCTTCTGAAAAAAATATAATATTTTGATGCTCGACTGTACTGCAGTACTTGTATTTATTTGTATAACTTAGATAAAAAATGTAAATATATATTATAATATTAAAAAACTGCATATACATACACACACATATATATATATATATATATATATATATATATATAACACAAATTTGAAATGATGCTGCATTTTGTGCATGTATTGACATTTTTTTTGTTTTTATTATTATTATTATCATCATTATTGTTACTGAAAGAGATATCATAACGATTATCACCTAAACCCTCTAAATAAACAAATAAATAATTATCTGCTATTTGTGCTTGTCAGGACTCCTAAATGTGTGTGTCTCCAGTCGTTAGTCTCTCACCTGCATGACGTTTCCCACGATGACACTGTTGACCAGCTCAGGAGCCACATTCCCCGCAGCCAGAGCAGCTTTAGCGGCGTGTTCAGCCAGATCTGTAGCGCTGTGGTCTTTCAGGACCCCTCCATACGTCCCGAACGGCGTCCTCTTAGCCGAGACGATGAACACACCTACACAAACACACAGAAGAGAGAGCTGGTTAGCTTCCTTCCTGCAGTTAACCAATAGGAAATCAACACTTTATTACACAAAATATAGACATTATTGCATTATAACCAACATACTATAGACTAGTTTCTATAGACTTCTGTCCTCTGTTGAGGACATTATATTTGAGTGGATTTCTCTGAGACGCTACACGCCACAGTTTCTGTTCAGAGCACAGATTTTTAGAGATATTAAATGTTTGGAGGTTTGATCATAAACTCCCTCTCCTTGTTCTCTATAAATATGACTGATATTGACAGAATGATCAGATTTAGCACTCTTAGGGAAATATGATAATGTTTTGTAATGATCATTTAAATCTGGCTGATGTTCAAATTGTTTGTCGTAAATAAACATCTCAGAAAAATGTTACGGGGTTTCAACTCGGAATATGACTTTTTGTTATGAAACAGGGCATAATTTTCATACTTCTGTAGAGGACACCAGGACAAACAGCTGTTAATCAGGCATTTTGGAGAAACACAACAAGAAGTTATAGATCGATATTCCTATGAAATATGAGATAATCTTATGAAAATGTTGCCAGGTTATTGCTCCCATTATTAAACTTCTTTTTTCATTATGTTTTTCACCAAGAACACATTAATATGCAAATTAGATGCAACGTATAGATACATTGTATAGAATTTTTTTTACATTTTACACACATATTCCATAAAGTACAATAGTATATCAAATCATTTTTGTTATATCTTTCATAACATACGTAGTTGAGAATCATCTTCGTACAAAGCTTGGCTAAAAATAGCCTGAAACCTAAAAACTGATTGGTGAATGAAAAAATAAATCATTGTTTTTGCCTATACATGCCTTTTATTTTTTCCTTTATTTATTTATTTAATAACTTAATCCTGGCGTCCTCTACAAAGGACATAGAATAAAATATGAATAAAATATATATAAAAAAATTTTTTTTGAATTTCTCCGTTTGTTTCTTATGCTCCAACCAACGTAATTACACAAAAAACAACAAAATTCACAAAACTTTTTTTCTGGGTCTCAGGATTAGATAAAAAGTAAACATTACAAGAGTGTCACCTTTAACCTAATTCTGTCAGTAATGACCACAGACTGTATAAAAACAGGTAATGACTTTTATACACAGTTTGATCTGATGCTTGAGTTTAATATCTTAATAATTAGCTCAGTAAATTTTAATAATCTGTTAATTAACTGTGCAACTACGAATACTTCAGAGCTGTTTTTACAGGTAGGGAAAATAAAACGAGCAAATAAATTCAAATAAGAAACAGAATGAAAGTAACGTTATATTAATAATAAAAGTGACATTGAAGTTCAAGTGCAGTGCAGAAAACAAGCGCAAAACCACATTAAATAAACAAATAATTTGAGCAGTTTTAAATATACCCAGCAAACATGTGACGTCAGAGAGACGTTCAGATCATGTCTGTATAGCATCCGTTAGTTCAGAACCAATTTTGGAAGTCTTCTGGACGTGCAAAACTAGTTCAATATCTGAACGTCTGACGGGGACCCTTTTTGGACGTCTGTGGACGTGCAAAACTAGTTCAATATCTGAACGTCTGACGGGGACCCTTTTTGGACGTCTGTGGACGTGCAAAACTAGTTCAATATCTGAACGTCTGACGGGGACCCTTTTTGGACGTCTGTGGACGTGCAAAACTAGTTCAATATCTGAACGTCTGACGGGGATCCCTTTTGGACGTCTGTGGACGTGCAAAACTAGTTCAATATCTGAACGTCTGACGGGGATCCCTTTTGGACGTCTGTGGACGTGCAAAACTAGTTCAATATCTGAACGTAAAAAAAAAAAAAAATATATATATATATATATATATGTATTTAGTACTTTACACAGAATTGGCAAATATTTAATTTCGTCTGACTATCCAGCAGTGTAACGGATTTGTTTGTTTTTTTTTGTTTTTTTATTGAACAGAATGTCAACACATTCAATACAATTCAGTTACAACATATAAACAATTTCATAGGAATACATTAAAGAATGCACAAGCTTGCACATCTGGTACAGCTTTAATTGTTTCTTTGAGGGCAATATGGACTCAATATAATCAGAGGTGTAAAGTATTGGAGTAAATGTACTTAGTTACTGTACTTGAGTATCTTTTCGGGTACTTTGTAGTTGTACTGAGTATCAAAGATATTAGCAACTTTTACTCTTTACTTCACTACATTTTTGAATGAGTATCTGTACTCTTTACTCCACTACATGTGAAATGAGTGTTGCAGTTACACATTACATTTTGCATGGACCTAGCTTTTTCTGCAGCAGTTTATTTCTGCTACAAAAGACGTGATATTGCCTA